>NW_024412530.1:157624-177194 GCF_014898765.1 Herpailurus yagouaroundi
TGGACAACCTGGAAGAAATGGACAAATTCCTGAACACCCACACTCTTCCAAAACTCAATCAGGAGGAAATAGAAAGCTTGAACAGACCCATAACCAGCGAAGAAATTGAATCGGTTATCAAAAATCTCCCAACAAATAAGAGTCCAGGACCAGATGGCTTCCCAGGGGAGTTCTCCCAGACGTTTAAAGCAGAGATAATACCTATCCTTCTCAAGCTATTCCAAGAAATACAAAGGGAAGGAAAACTTCCAGACTCATTCTATGAAGCCAGTATTACTTTGATTCCTAAACCAGACAGAGACCCAGTAAAAAAAGAGAACTACAGGCCAATATCCCTGATGAATATGGATGCAAAAATTCTCAATAAGATACTAGCAAATCGAGTTCAACGGCATATAAAAAGAATTATTCACCATGATCAAGTGGGATTCATTCCTGGGATGCAGGGCTGGTTCAACATTCGCAAATCAATCAACGTGATACATCACATTAACAAAAAAAAAGAGAAAAACCATATGATCCTGTCAATCGATGCAGAAAAGGCCTTTGACAAACTCCAGCACCCTTTCTTAATAAAAACCCTTGAGAGGGTCGGGATAGAAGGAACATACTTAAAGATCATAAAAGCCATTTATGAAAAGCCCACAGCTAACATCATCCTCAAAGGGGAAAAACTGAGAGCTTTTTCCCTGAGATCAGGAACACGGCAGGGATGCCCACTCTCACCACTGTTGTTTAACATAGTGCTGGAAGTTCTAGCATCAGCAATCAGACAACAAAAGGAAATCAAAGGCATCAAAATCGGCAAAGATGAAGTCAAGCTTTCGCTTTTTGCAGATGACATGATATTATACATGGAAAATCGGATAGACTCCACCAAAAGTCTGCTGGAACTGATACATGAATTCAGCAAAGTTGCAGGATACAAAATCAATGTACAGAAATCAGTTGCATTCTTATACACTAACAATGAAGCAACAGAAAGACAAATAAAGAAACGGATCCCATTCACAATTGCACCAAGAAGCATAAAATACCTAGGAATCAATCTAACCAAAGATGTAAAGGATCTGTATGCTGAAAACTATAGAAAGCTTATGAAGGTAATTGAAGAAGATTTAAAGAAATGGAAAGACATTCCCTGCTCATGGATTGGAAGAATAAATATTGTCAAAATGTCAATACTACCCAAAGCTATCTACACATTCAATGCAATCCCAATCAAAATTGCACCAGCATTCTTCTCGAAACTAGAACAAGCAATCCTAAAATTCATATGAAACCACAAAAGGCCCCTAATAGCCAAAGTAATTTTGAAGAAGAAGACCAAAGCAGGAGGCATCCCAATCCCAGACTTTAGCCTCTACTACAAAGCTGTCATCATCAAGACAGCATGGTGTTGGCACAAAAACAGACACAGAGACCAATGGAATAGAATAGAAACCCCAGAACTAGACCCACAAACGTATGGCCACCTCATCTTTGACAAAGCAGGAAAGAACATCCAATGGAAAAAAGAGAGTCTCTTTAACAAATGGTGCTGGGAGAACTGGACAGCAACATGCAGAAGGTTGAAACTAGACCACTTTCTCACACCATTCACAAAAATAAACTCAAAATGGATCAAGGACCTGAATGTGAGACAGGAAACCATCAAAACCCTAGAGGAGAAAGCAGGAAAAGACCTCTCTGACCTCAGCCGTAGCAATCTCTTACTCAACACATCCCCAAAGGCAAGGGAATTAAAAGCAAAAGTGAATTACTGGGACCTTATGAAGATAAAAAGCTTCTGCACAGCAAAGGAAACCACCAACAAAACTAAAAGGCAGCCAACAGAATGGGAAAAGATATTTGCAAATGACATATCGGACAAAGGGCTAGTATCCAAAATCTATAAAGGGCTCACCAAACTCCACACCCGAAAAGCAAATAACCCAGTGAAGAAATGGGCAGAAAACATGAATAGACACTTCTCTAAAGAAGACATCCGGATGGCCAACAGGCACATGAAAAGATGTTCAGCGTCGCTCCTTATCAGGGAAATACAAATCAAAACCACACTCAGGTATCACCTCACGCCAGTCAGAGTGGCCAA
The DNA here is from genome assembly GCF_014898765.1 of Herpailurus yagouaroundi. Taxonomy (NCBI): domain Eukaryota; kingdom Metazoa; phylum Chordata; class Mammalia; order Carnivora; family Felidae; genus Herpailurus; species Herpailurus yagouaroundi. The sequence continues at coordinate 159,720 of NW_024412530.1, forward strand.
AATGAACAAATCAGGAGACTCTAGATGCTGGAGAGGATGTGGAGAAACGGGAACCCTCTTGCACTGTTGGTGGGAATGCAAATTGGTGCAGCCACTCTGGAAAGCAGTGTGGAGGTTCCTCAGAAAATTACAAATAGACCTACCCTATGACCCAGCAATAGCACTGCTAGGAATTTATCCAAGGGTCACAGGAGTACTGATGCATAGGGGCACTTGTACCCCAATGTTCATAGCAGCACTCTCAACAATAGCCAAATTATGGAAAGAGCCTAAATGTCCATCAACTGATGAATGGATAAAGAAATTGTGGTTTATATACAGAATGGAATACTACGTGGCAATGAGAAAAAATGAAATATGGCCTTTTGTAGCAACGTGGATGGAACTGGAGAGTGTGATGCTAAGTGAAATAAGCCATACAGAGAAAGACAGATACCATATGGTTTCACTCTTATGTGGATCCTGAGAAACTTAACAGGAACCCATGGGGGAGGGGAAGGAAAAAAAAAAAAAAGAGGTTAGAGTGGGAGAGAGCCAAAGCATAAGAGACTGTTGAGAACTGAGAACAAACTAAGGGTTGATGGGGGGTGGGAGGGAGGAGAGGGTGGGTGATGGGTATTGAGGAGGGCACCTTTTGGGATGAGCACTGGGTGTTGTATGGAAACCAATTTGACAATAAATTTCATATATAAATAAAAAAAGATGGAAAGGAAATTACTAGATCACAAGGGGAGAATTAGAGAACTAAGTGACTCCAGGAAAGAAAACCATATTCATATCAAAGGAGTCCCATAAGAAAAAGAGCAAGAAAGAGGTACAGAAGGTTTATTTGAACAAATTATAGCTGGGAACTTCCCTAATCTTGGGAAGGACACAGGCATCCAAGTCAAAGAGGCACAGAGAACTCCTTTCAAAATCAACAAAAATAGCTCAACACCACAACATATCATAACAAAACTGGCAAAATACAAAGATAAAGAGAGAATTCTGAAAGCAGCTAGGGACAACAGGCCTTAACCTACAAGGGTAGAACACATAAGGGTAATAGCAGACCTCTCCACTGAAACTTGCAGTCCAGAAGGGAGTGGCAGGAAATATTCCATGTGCTGAACAGGACAAATATGCAGCCAAGAATCCTTTACCAAGCAAGGCGGCCATTTAGAATAGAAGGAAAGATAAAGACTTTCCTAGACAAACAAAACCTAAAGGAATTTGTGACCACTAAACCACCCATGAAAGACATCCTACGGGGAGCTCTGTGAGTGCAAAGCTACAAAGACTACAAAGGAGGAGAGAATATCATTACAAGTATGAGATCTATAGATAACACAATGGCACTAAATTCTTATCTTTCAATAATCACTCTGAATGTAAATGGACTAAATGCTCCTATCAAAAGACATAGGGTATCAGAGTGGAGAAAAGAAAACAAACAAACAAACAAACAAACCCAAGATCCATCTATATGCTGCCCACAAGAAACTCATTTTAGACCTGAGGACACCTGCAGATTGAAAGTGATGGAATGGAGAACCATCTATTATGCTAATGAGTGTCAAAAGAAAGCTGGAATATCCATACTTATATCAGACAAACTAGATTTTAAAACAAAGACTGTGGGGCACCTGGGTGGCTCAGTCGGTTAAACGTCTGACTTCAGCTCAGATCATGATCTCATAGCTTGTGAGTTCGAGCCCCACATCAGGCTCTGTGCTGACAGCTCAGAGCCTGAAGCCTGCTTTGGATTCTGTGTCCCTCTCTCGCTGCCCCTCCCCTGCTCATGCTCTCTCTCTCTCTCTCTCTCTCTCTCAAGAATAAATAAACATTAATTTTTTTTGAAAATAAAATAAAACAAATAATGTAACAAGAGATGAGGAAGAGCATTAAATCATAATTAAAGGGTATCTCCGTCAAGAAGATCTAACAATTGGAAACATGTATGCCCCCAGTTTGGAAATACCCAAACATAAATCAAATTAATCACAAACATAATAATCACAAACTCATTGATGATAATACCATAATTGTAGCAGACTTTAATACTCCACTTACAACAATGGGCAAATCATCTAAGCAGAAAATCAACAAGGAAAGAATGGCTCTGAAAGACACATTGGACCAGATGGACTTAACAGCTATATTCAGAACTTTTCATCCTAAAGCATCAGAATAAACATTCTTCTCAAGTGCACATGGAAAATTCTCCAGAATAGATCACATATTGGGTCACAGAACAGCCCTCAACAGGTACAAAAAGAATGAGATCATAGCATGCATTTTTTCAGATCACAACACTATAAAACTTGAAATCAACCACAAGAAAAATTTGGAAAATCCCTAAATACATGGAGGTTAAAGAACATCTTAATAAAAAATTAATGGGTTAAACACGAAATTAAAGAAGAAATTAAAAAATACACGGAAGCAAATGAAAAAGAAAACATAACAGTTTTCTGTTCAAACTGTTTGGGATGCAGTGAAGACAGTTCTAAAAGGAAATTGCATTGCAATTCAGGCCTATCTCAGGAAGCAAGAAAGGTCCCAAATACACAACCTAACCTTACACCTAAAGGAGCTAGGAAAGTTGCAGCAAATAAAGCCCAAAGCCAGCATAAGAATGGTAATAATGAAGATTACAGCAGAAATAAAGACAGAATTAAAAAAAATAAGAACAAAAACAACATAACAGATCGATGAAACTAAGAGCTGATTTTTTTTGAGGAATAAACAAAATTGGTAAACATCTAGCCAGACTTCTCAAAATGAAAAGAGGACCCAAATAGATAAAATCACGAATGAGCGAGGAGAGATCACAACCAGCACCATAGAAATACAATCGATCATAAGAGAATACTATGAAAAGTATTGTCCAACAAACTGGACAATCTTAAAGAAATGGACAAATTCCTAGAAACTCACCTACTACCAAAACTCAAATGGGAAGAAATACAAAATTTGAACAGCCCCAAAACCAGCAAAGAAACTGAATCAGTTATCAAAAATCTCCCAACAAATAAGAGTCCTAGGCCGGAAGGTTTCCCAGGGAAATTCTACCAGACCTTTAAAGCAGAGTTAATACCTATTCTTCTCAAACTGTCCCTGAAAAGAAAAGAAAGAAAGAAGAAGGAAAGAAAGAAAGAAAGAAAGAGAAAGAAAGAAAGAAAGAAAGCTTCCAAACTAATTCTATGAAACCAGCATTACCATGATTCCAACACCAGACAAAGACCCCACTAAAAAGGAGAATACAGGTCAATATCTGAGATGAACCTGGATGCAAAAATTCTCAACAAGATACTAGGAAATTGAATTCAACAGTACATTAAAAGAATTATTCACCATGGTCAAGTAAGAATCATTCCTAGGCTACAAGGGCTGGTTCAATATTCGCAAATCAACCAACGTGCTACACCATGTTAATAAAAGAAAGGATAAGAACCATATGATCCCTTCAATGGACGCAGAAAAAGCATTTGACAAAATACAACATCGTTTCTTAATAAAAACCCTCAAGAAATTAAGGATAGAAGGAACATACCTTAACATCATAAAAGCCATTTATTAAAGGTCCACAGCTAATATCATCCTCAATGGGGAAAACTGAAAGCTTTCCCCCTAAGATCAGGAACACGACAAGGATATCCACTCGCACCACTGTTGTTTCACATAGTACTTGACATCCTAGCCTCAACAATCAGACAACAAAAAGGAATAAAAGGCATCCAAATTACCAAGGAAGAAGTCAAGCTTTTACTCTTCACAGATGACATGATAGTCTACGTGGAAAACCCTAAAAACTCCACCAAAAAACTGCTAGAGCTGATACATGAATTCAGTAAAGTTGCCAGACATAAAATCAAGTACAGAAGTCAGTCGTATTTGTATACACCAATAAAGAAGCAGCAGAAAGAGATATCAAGGAATCGAACCCATTTACAATTACACCAAAACCCATAAAATACCTAGGAAGAAACCCAACCAAAGACGTAAAGGATGTGTACATTGAAAAGTATAGAAAGCTTATGAAAGAAATTGAAAAAGACACAAAGAAAAGGAAAAACATTCTATGCTCATGAATTGGAAGAACAAATATTGTTAAAATGTCAATATTACCCAAAGCGGTCTACACATTCAATGCAATCCCTGTCAACATAGCACCAGTATTCTTCACAGAGCTAGAACAAACCATCCTAAAATTTGCGTGGATCCAGAAGAGACTCTGAATAGCTAAAGTAATGTTGAAAAAGAAAACCAAAGACGGAGGAATCACAATTCCAGGATTTAATCTGTATTACAAAGCTGTAATCATGAAGACAGTATGGTATTGGCACAAAAACAGACACATAGATCAATGGAATATTATAGAGAACCCAGAAATGAACACACAAATATATGGCCAACTAAACTTTGACAGAGCAGCAAAAAGTATCCAATGGAAAAAAGACAGTCTCTTTAGCAGATGGCACTGTGAGAACTGGATGGTGATATACAGAAGAATGAAACTGGACCACTTTCCTACACCATCCAGAAAAGTAAATTCAAAATGGATGAAAGACCTACATGTGAGATTGGAACCATCAAAATCCTACAGGAGAAAGCAGGCAGCAACCTCTTTCACCTCGGCCACAGCAACTTCTTACTTGACATGTCTCCCTGGAGGCAAGGGAAGTAAAAGCAAAGATGTACTATGGGCACCTCGTCAAGATAAAAAGCTTCTGTGCAGCAAAGGAAACAGTCAACAAAACTAAAAGGCAACCAACGGAATGGGAGAAGATATTTGAAAATGACATATCAGATAAAGAGTTAGTATCCAAAATCTATAAAGAATTTACTGAAGTCAACACCCAAAAAACAAATAATCCAGTGAAGAAATGAGAAGAAGACATGAATAGAAACTTTTCCACAGAAGACATCCAGATGGCTAACAGACACATGAAAAGATGCTGAACATGACTCATCATCAGGGAAGTACAAATCAAAAAACAATAAGACACCACCTCACACTTGTCAGAATGGTTAAAATTAACAACTCAGGAAACAACAGATGTTGGCGAGGATGCGGAGAAAGGGGAACTCTTTTGCACTGTTGGTGGGACTGCGAACTGGTGCAGCCACTCTGGAAAACAGTGTGGAGATTCCTCAAAAAATTAAAAATGGAACTACCCTATGACCAAGCAATTGCACTACTAGGAATTTATTCACAGGATACAAAAATGTTGATTCGAAGGAGCACATGCACCCCAAAGTTTATAGCAGCGCTATCAACAATAACCAAATTATGAAAAGAGCCCAAATGTCCATCGTCTGATGAATGGATAGAGAAGATGTGGTATGTATATTCAATGGAATACTACTCAGCTGTGAAAAAGATTGAAATCTTGCCAGGTGCAACAACGTGGATGGAACTAGAGGATATTATGTGAAGCAAAATAAGTCAGTCAGAGAAAGACAGATATTGTATGATTTCACTCATAATGGGAATTTGAGAAACTCAACAGATGAATATGGGGAAGGAAAAGAAAAATAAGATAAAAACAGAAGGAAGCAAACCATAAGTGACTCATATGCATAGGAACAAACTGAGGGTTGCTGGAGGGGGGCGGGTGTGGGTGATGGGTTATATGGGTGATGGGCATTAAGGAGGGCCCTTTTGGGATGAACACTGGATGTCATATGTAAGGGATGTATCACTGAGTTCTACTCCTGAAGCCAAGACTGTAGTGTATGTTAACTAACTTGAATTTAAATTAAAAAATAAAAATAAATTTAAAAAAAAATGAAGCAACAGCAACAACAAATAAATAAATAAAAATATAGTCAGTGTAGACAAATGCCCTCTGGTGGTCAGCTCTAGAATCGTAGCTCTGAAAGTCTTGGATCAGGGACACCATAAAGGGAAAGGAGGAAGAGAGGGCCTGGGCTCTGGGGCATCAGCCAGAACTCTCTGGAATTTCCCTCCTTCTTTCAGCAATTCTTTCCCAAGTCTCTATGCCCTGAGAGGGCAAGTCCAGCCTGAGTGAGCTAAAAAGAAATTTGCACACAATAGCATTGTGAACACACCTACACAGATAAACTGTTCAAGTGAAGAGTGGAAGTTTTTTGAATTTTATAAAACAGTGTCAAGTGAATATGTTTATAAACTGTAAAAATATATGTGAACTTTTCCCTCTATTATTTATTGTATACTTTAAGAGTTTAAACAATCTTACCTAATGTCAAAATATTAAACCCTACAAATATACATTTAGACAATGAAATCACTCTGCACCCTCCAACTAAATGATCCCTTCACTGTGACCCACAAATACCCACTATAAATAGATTGGTGCTCATTTTCCAGATGTATTCTCTTTAGGTACTGTGATCATGCACCTTAAAATATAAGTATTTTATATGCACACACATTATTTTTAAATTATCAAACACATACGTACTTTTATGCAAACTGCATTTTTCACTTGTTTTGACTTCTCCAGATTTTCACTTCTTCAGCTAATATGGTTTGGCATCTGTCCAATATTTATTACAGAAACATTTTCTTTTTTAGGTGAATTATTTATTCCTATCTTTTGGCTCTTTTTCTCTATTGACTGGTTACCAACAGTCCTTTAGGTCAATGCGTATTAGCACAAGGTCTGTAATAATGTTTGCACATATTTATTTCCAGCTTTTCACACTTTATTTATTTTTTTTTTTATACTTTGACGGTGCATACCTTGGCTTTCCAGTTTCGTTGATTTTGTGTTTTAAAAATAATATAGCAAAAGTGAATAATACACAAGGTTTCATCAAATACCAGTCCCCTCGGGCTTCAATCATTCAAAGCCATAAAGACATCAGGGCACAGTGGAAAAAGCTTTATATCGGAAAATGGGGATGATACCTGAACACTTGTGTGGCTTAAGGGGGATATGTAATGTGCATCTGGATCAAAGTGATTCTGTAAATCATAATTTCATTCCTGCCATGGAGGTTTGATTTTCCTGTGCTTCTGCCTAGGCCACACGCCTGGCTTCAGACAGACCAATCAAAGGGGCTCTATATCCAGGCCTCTAGGCTGAAGGACCAGCATTGCACCTCCACAGTCATCTTCAGCACCAAGAGGGTGGGTTGTTTGAAAACCCCGTGGGCATGATATACACACCAGAGTAATTTAAAACTAGATGTGCAACCCTGGAAACACTTTACATTACAAATTTAATTAGACAAGTTAAAGGGGAGTTAAAAAAAAAAAAAACACCTTGTCTATCCCAAACAAAACATTACATATAAAGAAATGTGAATTATTAGAAAAATATTTGGAACATATTTTAGAAACAAATGTTTATTATTATCATATGTAAATAAATCTGATTACCTGGGAAAGTGTTGTTCAAAGTCCATAGTGAAGCAATTCAAACTATCCATCACAGTCACGTATATAAAGATCAAAGTATAAAAACATGGAGTGCCTGGCTGGCTCAGTTGGTAGAGCCTCCGACTCTTGATTTCAGCTCAGGTCATGATCCCAGGGACATGGGATGGAGCCCCGCATCAGGCTCTGTGCTGAGCCTGCTTAAGAATATCTCTCGCTCTCGCTCTCGCTCTCGCTCTCGCTCTCGCTCTCGCTCTCTCCCTCTGCTCCTCCCCTGCTCGCATGGGTGAGTGTATGCTCATGTGCTCTCCCACTCTCTCTCTCAAATAAAAATAAAAATAAAAATAAAAAAACAAATTGTATATGTATATGTCTGTGTATGTATGTATAAAGCATATTGAAGTATAGTATGCAATCCAAATTTTGAAGAAATATATACATTCCTGTGACTCTACACAGAAAATAATAGCTGGAAAATACAAATTTAATTATGAAGGATAGGCAAATATACAAGAAAAATTCCCTAATAAATATACATTCTGCAGTGCATTTATTTTCAGGACATTTATATTAATTTTGAAATCAGAAAAATAACAGATAAAATTACAGAAGATTGTAGTATAGTCTTTGTTGGGAATTTCTTTGCAAAAATAACGTTTTAATGCACCTCAACTACATATGTGTGTGTGTGTGTGTGTGTGTGTGTGTGTGTGTGTATGTCTATATGTATGCATGTACACATATTTATATAGTTCACATTCTCACAGACACATAGGTGCAGATTTCTGGGAATCATTGGTGAAAGGGACTGACGAAAACTTCCTGACATGGGGTTTATTGTCCTTGGGCTCTGTCCGAGTCACCCTTTAATGCTGAGTTTGTCATATAAACGTCCAGAAAATTCCCTGTGATGGGGTTCTCCTCTCCCTCCTTCCAAGGCCTCCTGCTACATGATGTCCAAGACGCTATTCTCGACCCGGTCACTAGATGGCAGTGGCCACCAATTTCTGAATTTCCTCCAAACAAAACAATTGTCAGAGAAAATGAAACAAATATCTATCAAACGTTATTGCGAGGAATAACGCATTGCGAGTGGTCAAAGTGTATGTAAAACGAAAATCATAATCAAATCCCTTTTCTCAGTAGTTTTCTTCTCTATGGTTCCACAGGTGTAAAACACAGGACTAGTATCACACTTGCTGAGAACACTGGTGGATACTGCAGGCCTGGGGTCAGGGCAAAGGGAGAAGGGGTTCAGGTACCTCTACCATTGCGCTGTGATACACACAGTTTTCCAGAGATTCCCAACAGCCGGGTAGTGGATCTCCACACGGGATTTCCTCAGGGACAAACCAAGTCATAGAGTATTTCCTGACTGTGATACCCAGTTAGGGTCTCAGATTAGCTCCATGCTCCCCTCTTTCCTTGGTTAGTGCCCCCTTACCCCTCAGGTCTCAGTTTAAGCCTTGCTTCCTGTGGGAAGTGTCCTCAGCCTAGTGGTTTGATTATCCTTAGTCATCTGGTAACTCCACTAGCTCACCATTGCCAGATACACTTTTTTCATTTGCAAGGGATCCAATGGGAGTGAGTTCAAAATTTCTCATGGGCTGTGGCTTCACACAATGCGCTGAGAACCCTAGAGCTTTCAAATGGCTTATTTGGGGCTTTGCCCCAGGATTCACCTCTTCCACTTTTGAGAAGGATGCCCAGGACATGGGCCATTTGAGTAATGGAACTGCAGAGCTGTTCCATAGAGAACAACTGGGGCACGTACTGTAGAGAACCTGTGGAGGCTGCGGATTGATGCTTCCTCCTCTAAAAGATCCAATGAGAGCTCTGATGTGACTCTTCTTTTTACCACACACGGTTTTCCATGGCAAAGACCACGTGAATATTCTAGAGGTAGAGTTGCAAGTTTTAAACGATTTACTTTGTGGAATACTGTTGAAAATATATTTCCAAAGTGTATAAATGAATTTGGAAAAGAGGAAAAATTAAAGAAGCCAGCAAAATTCTCTATTACATTATCATTACATATAATCATTCTCTACATTCTTATTAACAGTGCATAATATGACACTGACTTATCCTTTAATCTACATAATAGCGTTGAATCTCTTGACATAACTGCAGGGGTCCACATGGTGTTTCCCCCTCTTTACAGATGCAGAAGCTGAGCCTTACCTCCCAGGCATGGCTGACACCAAAACACCTCTGTGACCTATGCTGCTTTTGTGATTTCATCAATTGCCCACAAGGACCCTGTGAGGGAGGGTCCTCTGCTCAGCCCCTGGATGGGGGGCCTGAGGCTTGGGGAGCTTAGTGCCCCATCCTGCCATTTGCCATTGGCAGAGCCCAGACTAGAACCCATGTCTTTCTCTTACTCTTCCCATTGAGTATATCATTATGGGCTTTGTTTCTGACTGTCATAGCTATTCCCACTCAGTTTAGACAGTGTGGAAAATACATTCAAGTATGGAGGGAAAAACATAAATAACCAGCAACTCCACAGCCCACTGATAAACAGTTAACTCTTGGCGTTCCCTTCCTGACACTTGAACATTGTTTAAAATCGAATTTCAATTTACTGTGACTATTTGGACCAACTCTTTTGTCTTCATTTCTCCTCTTTTAAAGCGTATCACACAGATGTTTCTAACAAAGAAAGAAAGCTATCTTTGAATTCATCTTGGAAAATGAATTAACCATTGCAAGAGTATGATAGGCAAAACCTGAACAGAAACATTCAAAGAACATAATCCCTTGTTTCTCAAGTTAAAGAGCTTCCTCTTAAAGCAAATTACAATTGAAGTCTATATAATGACATGTTTGCTTATAGGCAATGCTATATATATAAATTTAAGCCAAAATTTAAGCCAGACTATATAAATTTAAACCAAAACTTAAGTGACTTTCAGACATATTCATAAGGAATCTTGAAAGAAAACTTTAACGTGCCTAAATTATTGATCTACCAAGACCCAGCTTAAGTACCACCTATTACTTTCTCAAAGCAAATGTGGCTGGATACAAAGCAGTTCTTGTCCTATCAGCGGGCCACTCCATTTTCAGGAGCTAGCGATAGTGCAGAGATGAATATCCACAGTGGAAAGGAAATTAACTTTCTACCGACAAAACTATGATGCACTCATTCTGTAATGGACTGAGCACTAAACTAAGCTTGAGTAGAAAAGGGTTGAAAGCTTGGTTTATGACAAATGTTTCCCTGTACAAATTCCAAGTGTGTGAGATAGTGCCCTGTATGAGCACAGACAGCCACACTTCACTTAGCCCAACCAGAGCCTCAGCCTTAACTTGCTGTGATAATCTAGAATCTGCCTCTCTTCCCACTTCCTTACACACACACAAGAAGCCCCTTCCTCTGGATGTGTAAAGTCCCTTCCCTTATGCTGACCTCACTTACAAAGGAAAGCACCAAATCGTAGTGGCTAGGGGTAAGTGCATTGGAGTAAAGGAGATCTGGGTTTGAGCTCTGGTCCCATTACTTACTAGCACAGTAGTGCCCAAGTTTTCTCACCATGCACTCAGCTCAGATGAACAAAACTATGGAGGCCCTTTGTAACTGGACTGGTTGTCCTCATTGGATCCATCTCTACCTGGTTTTGTCTAGTACAGCACTGCGTCTGTCCCATTGACAATACACACCATCTCAAAACTTTGCCTCACCTTTCATCCTTCAACCAATAGGGCTGTGTCCCTCCATGTTTCTACTGAAATTAATCTTAACAAGGTCAGCAACCACCTTTGTCACATTTGTACATCATGAGTGTTGAAATGAAGACTCAAATGAAGACAAAGATTTCCTTTCTAAGACAGAATTCATTTGCTTGTGTATAAACAAATATTATATTACAATGCTATAAGTTACCTAATATCTAGAGTTTAAAATACTTTCCATAGAGTCAGAGTCAGAGAATGGGGAAGGTTGTGCCCAAGACAATGGGATTTCAAATAAAGGAAATATTTTTCTCTACCTCACATACTTTGGCTCCATCATAAGGAATTTTGCTAATAGGTTTACTGAATGGTAGCAATAAATTTCCATGATCCTTTCAATAAACTTTGTCTTTTTTTTCCCCTTTTTTCAAGGGATTTCCAAGTATGCAATGAAATCAAGTGAATTTATAATGTTGTTTTTATATTATATCATGGCTAAATGCACCATCTAAAAACATTCTTTAATATACCATAATTAGACAATGTAATAGTGCTTAGTATGATCTGAACGACTGTGTCCCCCCAAAATACATATACCATAACCCCCAACTGATGGTATTAGGAAGTGGAGTCTTTACAAGGTGATCAGGTCACAAGGGCAGAGGCTTCATGAATGGGATTGCTTCCCTTATTAAAAAGGCTCCAGAAAGCTTGCTTGTCCCTTCTATCATGTGAGGATACAGCATAAGTTGGCAGTCTGCAACCCAGAAGAGGGTCTTCACTATAACCCAATCATGATGTCACCATGGACTTGAACTTCTAGCCTCCAGAACTATGAGAATAAATTCCTATCATTATAAGCCACCCAGGCTGCTATTTTTGTTACAGCAGCCTGAATGGACTAAGACAGTGCTGAAAAATAATGGTGGTGATAGGGAACTCTTTTGCATGTTCTGGGATCTTAAGCCAAAATACTTATACTGCACAACATAAATCATAGTGCTGGACGTTTCGGGGGATGTGTCCATTCAGTAACCCAGCCTATATAATAAATATACACATACCCATGCTAATTAAGTAAATGCTTGAATTAATAAAAAGATGGTTGAAAGGTGTCAAGTTATCTTCATTTAACAATTTCAAATAGTATATGTGGATATGCTCCCTCCATGAGGTGTATGTTTTATTTTATGTGCCAACTTTACTGGGTCCTGGGATGCTCAGATATCTGGTTAAACATTATTTCTGGGTATTCTGTGAGGGTGTTTCTGGATGCAATTAGCATTGCAATTGGTAAATTAATTAAACCAGATCACCTTTCCCAATGTGGGTGGGCATGATCCAATCCATTGAGGGCCTAAATAGAACAAAAACGTGGAGGAAGGGAGGATTTGTTCTCTCTGCCTTAATCACTGAACTGGACATTGGTTTTCTCTTGCCATCAGACTTGGATTTACACCATCTGTGCTTGGATTCTCAGGCTTTTGGATTTGGACTGTAACTACATAATCAGCTTTGCTGGGTCACAAGCAAAGAGTCACCAGATCATGGGACTTCTTATTGTCCATTATGGCATGAGCTAATTCCTCATAATCAACCAATCTCAATCTCTCTCTTTCTCTCTCTTTCTCTCCACCCTTCTCTCCTTCCCTCCTCACCTTCCTCCTTAATTCCCTATGCATATATATAGGGCAGGGAAAACTTAATACCTCACTTCTAAAGAATAGAGTAGGGAAATGGAAATAATTTCCCTAATGGAAAATAGTTACTGTACAATAGAGAAATTCAGCAAACATCACCTTAAACTAGCAATGAATGTGAACATCTCCAGAGACATCATGTGGGTATTATGTCCTCCCAGGTAGGTTGTGACAAGAAAGGCCCTGCAACTCTGTGGTATTCTTTCAGAAAACCCTTAATCTTAGTCTAATCATGAGAAAAGCAACAAACCAAGCCTGTACCCACCAAGACCGTCAGGGTCATGAAAATAGTATGGCAGTCCCTCAGAGTTGAACATAATTACCATATGACCAATAAATTCCAATCCAAAGTATATACCCAAGAGAAATGAAAACACATGTCAACATAAAAACTTGTAAACAAATGCACATATCATCATTATTCATAATAACCAAAAAGTAAAAGTAACCTAAATGACTATCAGTAGATGAATAGATAAAACAAAATGTAGTATATTCACAGTAGATTATTCATTCATAAAAAGTAATGAACTACTGGCACATGATACAATATGTATGAACCATAAAAACATGTGAAGTAGCCAAATATGCAAAAGACCACATTTTTTTGTAATTCCATTAATATAAAATACCAAAAATAGACAAATCCTTAGAAACAGATGCTCACTTAAGCTGATGACTGCATAACTCCATACATTTACTAAAATCATTAAATTGTACCCTTAAAATGTATGACCTCTATTGTCTAAATTATATCTCAGTAAAGTTTTTTACAACATGATGTTGGCCTGGTCTCCTGTTGTACCACAGTGGACACCAGCTTCTTAATAAAAAAGGTCTTCATGCTTGGGTTTTATATAAAAATGAATCTAATAAAACTGCCACTGTATCTCAGACCTGCTGATTTTATGTCCTGTGTTTCTTCAAGCAATGACCTTACCCACACACACATGCCACCTCAGGTTGCTCTTGTGTGCAAGGTGTGATTTATTACTTCCACATCTTCTGGCCATGATAGTGGCTTGAGAGTAGGTCCATGACAGTCCAGAGCCTGTCTGGTGTGACATGACTTTAACATTACTGCTTTCTTTACTGCTCTGAGGCCTTTCTCACATGACTCTACTTTGAGGGAGCCAAACTAGAACTATCTTTCTGTGTGTCAGTATGGCAGGACTTTTTAAAGGGCTACATAGGTGCACATCCTTTGCACCAACAATTTCCCTGTTAGAAGTTTATCTTCAGGACATAGTTAAAGATGGCAGTAAAGTATTGATTATATGGATTGCCCTCCTGATAACTTCTTCTTTTTACTCTGGGCCTGGATTTGGGAAGGAAGACCAAGTGTGAAGCAACACCATGAAGGGGCAGAAGGAGGCAGAAAGAAATGTAATTTTCAGGGGCACCTGGGTGGCTCAGTCAGTTGAGTGTCTGACTTTGGCTCAGGTCATGATCTCACAGTTTGTGGGTTCAAGACCCACACTGGGCTCTGTGCTGACAGCTAAGAGCCTGGAGCCTGCTTCGGATTCTATGTCTCCCTCTCTCTCTTCCCCTCCCCCACTCATGCTCTGTCTCTCTCTCACAAAAATAAATAAATATTTAAAAAATTAAAAAAGAATTCCCAACAAAAATTCAGGACCAGACAGCTTCCCTGGTGAATTCTACTAAACATATAAAGAAGAGTTTATACCTATTCTTCTCAAAGTATTCCAAAAAAATAAAAGAGGAAGAGAAATTTCCAAATTCATTCTATGAGGCCAGTATCACCCTGATACTGAAACCAGATTAAGACACCACAATAAAAGAGAACTACAAACAAATATCTCTGATGAACATAGATGCAAAAATCCTCAACAAAACACTAGCAAACTGAATCCAAGAATACATTTAAAAAAACATTCACCATGATCAAGTGGAATTTATTCCCAATATGCAAGTGTGGATCAATATTTGCAAATCAATCAACCTGATACAGCACAGCAATAAGAGAAAATAAAAAAAACTATATGATCAATTCAATAGATTCAGAAAAAAGCATTGGGCAAAATACAACATCCATTCATGATAAATACCCTCAACAAAATAGGTTTGGAAAGAACATACATCAACATAATAAAGGCCATATATGAAAAACCCACAGTGAACATCATACGCAATGGAGAGAAACCAAGAGCTTTTTCCCTAAGAGCAGGAACAATACAAGGATGTCCACCCTCACTACTTTTATTCAACATAGTACTAGAACTCTTAGCCACAGCCATCAAACATACAAAAACAAATGAAAGTTATCCAAATTGGTAAAAAAGAATAAAGTGTTCACTGTTTTTCAGATGGCATGATACTATATATAAAACACCCAAAAGACTCTACAAAAAACTACTAGGACTCTGAAATGAATTCAGTAAAGTCATAAGATAAAAAATCAACGTGCCGAAATCTGTTGAATTTCTATACACTAATAAAGAATCATCAGAAAAAGAAATTAAGACAACAATCTCATTTACAATAACACCAAACATAATAAAACACCTAGGAATAAACCTAACCAAACAGGTGAAAGACTTGAACTATGAAAAGTGTAAAACACTGATGAAAGAAATTCAAGATGACACAGAAAATGTAAAGACACCCTATGCTCATGGGTTGGAAGAACAAATACAAGTTAAAATGTCTATACTACCCAAAACAATCTACACATTTAGCATAATCGCTATCAGAATACCAACAGCATTTTTCACAGAACAAGAACAAACAATCTTAAGTTTTGTATGGAGCAATAGAGACCCTGAATAACTGAAGCAATCTTGAAAAAGAAAAAAAAACTTGTAAATATCACAATTCCAGACTTCAAGTTATATTACAAAGCTGTAGTAATCAAAACAGTATGGTACTGGCATAAAAATGGACACATGGATCAATGGAACAGAAAAAAAAAACAGAAATAAACCCACAGTTATATATTCAATTAATCTCAAACAATGGATGAATGAATGAATATCCGATGGGAAAAAGACAGTCTCTTCCAAAACATAATGTTCAGAAAACTGGTTGCCTACATGCAAAAGAAGCAAACTGGACAATTTTCGTACATCACACACAAAAATAAACTCGAAATGGATTAAAAACCTAAATGTGAGACTGAAATAATAATAATCTTAGAAGAGAGCACAGGCAGTAATGTCTCTAACATCAGCCATAGCAGCATTTTTCTAGTTCTGTCTACTGAAGAAAGGGACACTAAAGCAAAAGTAAACTATTAGAGCTTCATCAAAATAAAAAGCTTCTGTACAGCAAAGAAAAAAATCAACAAAACTAAAAGGCAACCAAACCTACAGAATGGGAGAAGATATCTGCAAATGGCATATCTGATAAATGATTAGTATCCAAAATAAAGAATTTATACAACTCAACACTCAAAAAACAAATAATCTAATTAAATAATGAGCAGAAGACATGAACAGACATTTCAAAGATATCTAGATGGCCAACAAACACATGAAAAGGTACTCAACATCACTCATCATCAGGGAAACACAAGTCAAAACAACAATGAGATATCATCTCATAACTATCGAATGGCTAAAATACAAAACACAAGAAACAAGTGTCAATGAGAATGTAGAGGAAAAAGAACCTTTGTGAACTGTTGGTGGGAATGCAAACTGGTGCCACCACTGTGGAAAAACACTATGGAGTTTCCTCAAAAAGTTGACAATAGAACTATTTTATGATTCGGTAAACACACTAGTGGATATTTACCCAAAAAAATACAAAAACACTAATTCAAAGAGATACATGCACCCTATATTTATTGCAACATTATTTACAATAACCAAGATATGAAAGCAGCCCATGGGTCCATTTAGAAAGGAATGGATAAAGAATACGTGGCATACATATTCAGTGGAATATTATTGAACCATGAAAAAGAATGGAGTCTTACCATTTGCAACGACATGGATGGAACTAGACAGCATAATGCTAAGGGCAATAAGTCAGGTAGAGAAAGACAAATACCACATGACTTTACTCATATGTGGAATTTAAGAAACAAAACGAATTGTGTAGAGAGAGAGAATTCAAGAAACGGACTTTTAACTATAGAGAACAAACTGATGGTTATGAGAAGGGAAGTGGGTTGGGAGGATGGGTGAAATAAGAGATGAGGATTAAGGAGTATACTTGCAGTGATGAGCACCAGGTGATTTATGGAATTGTTGAATCGCTATATTGTATACCTGTAACTAACATAACACTATGTTATTTTTTTGGAATTAAAATAAGTCTTCTCTACTAAATGTTCTCACACCCCATTTCCCAAATATCACTGTTATTACTTGGCAAATTTTTTCTATGCGTATGCAAATGCACATAGATGCATAGATACATTTGTCTACTCACTGACTGATTTATTTATTTGGTTTCTAGGCACCATATTGGAATCCCAGTATAACATGATCTGCTTTTCAGTTAACAAAATATAAACTTTTAAAATTATTTTCATTAAACTGTAATTTAGATAACGTTAAATTTATTCCTTTCAGTGTACTATTTTGAAAGTCTTACAAATCCAAACAATTGAGTAACCACCACCACAATTAAGATAGAGAAGTTCCATCTTTCTGAAAAATTCCCCTGTCCCCTTCATTGTCACCCATTATCCCCACCCCAGCTACTAGCAACACTTATCTGTTTATTGCCTATATATATATATATATATATATATATATATATATATATATATATTTT
>NW_024412530.1:177294-193924 GCF_014898765.1 Herpailurus yagouaroundi
TGCACACAAATGTTCATAGTGTCTTCATTTTTATTTGTTTATGCTTTATATAAATATATATATATATATATATATATATATTTTTTTTTTGCCAGAATGTCACACTAATGAAATCATACATAGTGAAGCATTTTTAAATCTGGCTTTTTTCACTTAGTATAATGTATTGCAGTTTCATCCATGCTATTTTCTATATAAATAGTTTGTTCATTAATATTCCTAAATAGTATTCCATAGTGTAGAAGAACTGCAGTTGTTTATCCATTTTCTATTTGAAGGATATTTAGGTTGTTTCAAGCTTTGACAATTATAAATGAAGGCACTATGAACATTTGTGTGCAGGTTTCATTGTGAACATAATTTTGCATTTCTGCAGGGTTAATACCTAAGATTAAGGTTGCTAGGTCATGTTCTCTCTGTCTTGGGTTCTGAGTCCTGGCCATATTTCCCTTCCTTCTGCTCCATGTGTGTGTCACGCTTCTCTCAGATGCTTTGCAAAGTGTGTTTCCTTCTGTCCAGAACAGTCTCTCACACCCTGTCCTCTTTTTACTTTGACTAACTTCTTTCATCTTCCCTGTAATCCTTCATTGTGAGTTTCAATCAATATAGGTTGAGTGGATGAATAAGAAGATGATCAGTCAGGCAAAAGAGATCCAACATGGTGGAGAAGTAGGAATACCTGAACTTCCCTCATCACTCAGACAGCAGTCTAGAGGCCAGGACTTTGAATTCCAAGAGTCTGGGCTACTGAGTGACAGAGACATCTCCAGGGGCCCACAGAGACAACCTGGCAGGCTGTAGGTGCATGGTTGCAAACTGGGAGAGATAAAATGAGTGACTTAGGCATGGAGGGGAGGGGTCCACTTCTGCAGAGAGACAAAAGGAAGAGAAAGAGAGGCTGTGGAAGTATAGGACTGTATTTGGACAAGAGAAAAACCATGGACCGGGATTGGGAAAATACAGGGAAAGATCCAATCTCTAACTGTGGGGCTTTCTCAGGACTGGGGCTGGCTGCCTTGTTTGCACACCTGGGGAGGAGGGGAGCCAGCCTGGCCTCAGTAACCAGTTCAAAAGCAGAGTCCACAGTAGAAGAAAGCAATCCCCTCCCTGTAATGCTGTGGGAAGAAGGTATTTAGCCATTCAAAGGACAAAAGACTCTGCCTGTACCCGCCAGCCATTAGCCATTTATCAGCAGGATGGAGTGGTGCTTCCCCTGAACGAGGGCACACAGAGCAGGACCCTTTATGACATCAGGGTTTAAATCCCAGCCAAGCACCATGGAGGTACAGGAGTCAGAGGAGCAGGACAAACCACCTTGTTCATGCCAGTGGCACTGTGAGGAGGCCCTTCAGTGGGAGGAGTGGTATTGCCTTGCAACCAGAGTGTGTGGAGCAGGATCCTTTAGGATATCTAGGTTTGAATCTCAGAGG
The DNA here is from genome assembly GCF_014898765.1 of Herpailurus yagouaroundi. Taxonomy (NCBI): domain Eukaryota; kingdom Metazoa; phylum Chordata; class Mammalia; order Carnivora; family Felidae; genus Herpailurus; species Herpailurus yagouaroundi. The sequence continues at coordinate 178,725 of NW_024412530.1, forward strand.
AGCCCCAAGGAGGAACAGGAGACTGTGGAGTGGAAAAACAAACAAACAAACAAACAAACAAACAAACAAACAAAAAATGGGCCACTCACACCTGCACAGCACCATGAAGAATGCCTGAACAGAATATTTGGGACACCTGGTCCAGGGAGGAGAGACAAACTTGTCGCTATTTTTCTCCCCATCACCAACAAGGTGGGATTTCAAGGAATGGACAGCAGGCCCACAGTATAGGCAGTACCACCTACACCAAACCACGCTTCTCCCCGCCTGGTAACTGGGTACCTACTGGAGCAAGATTGACATTGACCAACCAGACATCCCCTCCTCCAGACCGGCACTGCCACCTGTTCCAAGGCATCCAGAAGTTTGGAATTTTCTGATTTAATTCTTAGACAATTCTTATTGCATATATATTTTTTTTCTTCCTTTTTCCTTATTTCTTCCCTCCTCTAGTCTGGTTATTTTGGTTGTTGGTTTGTTTAAGCAGACATATTTAATCTATTCTCTTTATACCTGTTCTATATCTCCATCTTTATTTTCCCCTCTCTCTCTCTCTCTGGATTAAGCGGTATAGTTTCTCTGCCTCATCAATTTTCTTTTCTTTTCTTTTTCCCTGCCCCTGTCATTTCTCCCTTTGTATGGGATAAGACCTCTTCCACCACCACCCCCGGCCCCATTTTGTTTTTCTTTTTTTTTTTCTAATTTTTTTTCCAGGGCTGCTTCAATGAACAAATCAAAGCACACTTGATGGAGCATCCAAAAATCACTACAAGTATGGAGATAAAGCAACCAGAGTCACAACAAGGGAGAGCAAGTAACACACTCCAAAAAAAAACCTCCTGAAGGGAGAGGCCCTGGACAGTGTATGACCCATCTTTAATATCATAGTGCTTACAGGTGCAGGACACATAAAAGCTTTTGAAACATATAAGGGACAGAAAACTAGCCAAAATGACAAAACAGAAGAATTCTCATCAAAGGAAATTTCAGGAAGAAATGACAGCTAGAGAATTGCTCAAAACAGATATAAACAATATATCTGATCAAGAATCTGGAATAATAGTCATAAGATTATAGCTGGGCTTGAAGAAGACAGCAGAGAATCTATTGTTGCAAAGATCAAGGAATTAAAAAACAGTCATTACGAATTTAAAACTGCTGTAAATGAGGTGCAAAATAAACTAGATGTGGTGACAGTGAGGATTGAAGAAGCAGAAGAGAGAATAAGTTAAATAGAAGATAAAAACAAGGAAAAAGATGAAGCTGAGAAAAAAGAGATTAAAAAATTCTAGAACACAAGGGGAGAATGAGAGAACTAAGTGATTCAATGAAACAATAATATCTGTATCATAGACGTTTCAGAAGAAGAAACGAGAGAGAAATGGGCAGAAGGTGTACTTGAACACCTCATAGCTGTGAATTTCCCCAATATGGGGAAGGAACAGATGTTGAAATCCAGGAGGCTCAGAGAACATCCTTCAGACATAACAGGAATTGATCTTCTGCCTGATATATAGTGAAACTGGCTAAATACAAAGATAAAGAGAGATTTCTGAAAACAGCTAGGGATAAACGAGCCTTAACATACAAAGGTAGACACATAAGGCTAGTAGCAGACCTATCTAATGAAACTTGGCAGTCCAGAATGGAGTGGAAGGAAATATCCAACGTGCTGAATAGGAAAAATTTGCAGCCAAGAATCCTTTATCCAGCAAGCCTGTCAATCAAAATAGGAGAGATAAAGGTTTTCCCAAATAAGCAAAAACTGAAGGAGTTCATCACCACTAAATCAGCCCTACAAGAGATACTAAGGGGGACTTTGTGAGTGGAATGTTGCAAAGACTACAAAGGACCAAAGACATCACTACAAGCATGAAAACTACTGGTAACACATTGACACTGAATCCATATCTTTCAATAATAACACTGAATGTAAATGGACTAAATGCTCCAACCAAAAGACATAGGGTATCATAATGGATAAAAAACAAGACCCATCTATTTTTTGTCTATAAGAGACCCATTTTAGACCTGAGGACACCTTCGGATTGAAGGTGAGAGGATGGAGACATGCTACTAGAAGTAAAAAAAAAAAAAAAAAAAAAAAAAAAAGCTGGACTAGCCATACTTATATCAAGCAAACTAGATTTAAAATTAAAGGCTGTAACAGGACATGAAGAAGGGTGTTATATATTACTGGGTCTATTCATCAAGAAGAGCTAACAATTATAAATGTCTATGCACAGAATTCGGGAGCACCCAAATATATAAAGCAATTAATCCCAAACATATGCAACTTTATTGGTAAGAATGTGGTAATTGCAGGGGACTTTAATACTACACTTACAACATTGGACAGATCATCTAGACAGAAAATCAATAAAGAAATAATGGCCCCAAATGATACACTGGACCAGATGGACTTGGCAGATATATTCAGAACTTTTTTTCTTAAAGCAGCAGAATATGCATTCTTCTCGAGTGTACATGGAACATTCTCCAAGATAGATCACACACTGGGACACAAAACAGCCCTCAATAAATATAAAAGAATTGAGATCATACCATGCACACTTGCAGATCACAATGCTATGAAACTTGAAATCAACCACAGGAAAAAGTGTGGAAAACCTCCAAATGCATGGAGGTTAAAGAACATCCTACTAAAGAATGAATGGGTCAACCAGGCAATTAAAAAAGAAAGTTAAAAAATATATGGAAACAAATGAGAATGAAAACACAACATCCAAACCCTTTGGGATGCAGCAAAGGCAGTCCTGAGAGGAAAATACATTGTAATCCAGGCCTATATCAAGAAACAAGAAAAATAACCAATACAAAATCTAACAGCACGCCTAAAGGAAATAGAAGCAGAACAGCAAAGACACCCAAACCCAGCAGAAGAGAAATAATAAAGATCAGAGCAGAAATAAATATAGAATAAAAAAACAGTAGAACAGAAAAATGAAATGAAGATATGGTTTTTTGAAAAAATAAAGAAAATTTATAAACCCCTAGCCAGACTTCTCAAAAAGAAAATAAAGAAGACCCAAGTAGATAAAATGACGAATGAAAATGGATTTATCATGACTAATCCCTTAGAAATACAAGCAATTATCAAAGAATACTATGAAAAATTATATGCCAACAAACTGGACAACCTGGAAGAAATGGACAAATTCCTAGACACCCAAACACTATCCAAACTCAAACAGGAAGAAATAGAAAACTTGAACAGATCTGTAACTAGTGAGGAAATTGAATCATTTATCAAAAATCTCCCAACAAATAAAAGTTCTGGACCAGATGGCTTCCCTCAATAATTCTACCAGACATTTAAAGCAGCATTAATACCTATCCTTCTCTAGCTATTCCCAAAAAAATAGAAATGGAAGGAAATCTTCCAGACTCATTCTATGAACCCAGCATTACCTTTATTCCCCAACCAGACAGAGACCCCACTGAAAAGGAGAATTACAGGCCAATATCCCCAATGAAAATGGATGCAAAAATTCTCAAGAAGATACTATCAAATCAAATTCAACAGCATATAAAAATAAGTATTCAACATGATCAAGTGGGATTCATTCCTGGGCTACAGAGCTAGTTTAATATTTGTAAATCAATCAATGTGATACACCACATCAATAAAGAAAAGATAAGAACCATATGATCCTGCCAATAGATACATAAAAAGGCATTTGACAGAATATAACATCCTTTCTTAATAAAACCCTCAAGAAAGTGGGGATAGAAAGAACATATATAAACATCATAAAAACCATATATGAAAAACCCACAGGTAATACCATCCTCAATGGGGAAAAACTTAGAGCTGAGATCAGGAGCACGACATGTCCACTCTCACCGTTGCTGTTTAACACAGTGTTGGAAGTCCTAGCATCAGCAATCAGACAACAAAATGAACTAAAAGATATCAAACGTAGCAAAAAAAAAAAAAAAACCTTTAACTTTTGCAGACGACATGATATTTTACATAGAAAACCCGAAAGACTTCACCAGAAGAGTGCTAGAACTGATAAATGAATTCAGCAAAGTCGCAGGGTACAAAATCAGTGTACAGAAATCAGTTGCATTTTTATACACCAATAATGAAGCAACAGAAAGAGAAATAAAGAAACTGATCCTATTTCCAATTGCACCGAGAACTATAAAATTCCTAGGAATAAACCTAACCAAAGATGTAAAATATCTGTATGCTGTAAGTTATAGAAAGCTTATGAAGGAAATTGAAGGAGACACAAAAAAATGGAAAACATTTCATTCTCATGGATTGGAAGAATAAATATTGTCAAAATGTCAATACTAGACAAAGCAATCTACACATTCAATGCAATCCCATTCAAAACTGCATTGGCATTCTTCTCAGAGCTACAACAACAATCTTAAAATTTGTATGGAACCACAAAAGGCCCTAAACAACCAACGTAATGTTGAAGAAGAAAACCAAAGCAGGAGGTATCACAATCCCAGACTTTAGCCTCTACTACAAAGCTGAAATCATCAAGACAGTATGGTACTGGCACAAAAACAGACACATAAACCAATGGAATAGAATAGAGAACCCAGAATTGGACCCACAAGTGTATGGCCAACTAATCTTTGAGAAAGAAGGAAAGAACATCCAATGGAAAATTGTGTGTGTATGTGTCTTCCCTAGCTCTGTCCACTAAGAGGACCTGGAAACAGCAACACTCAAATAGCAGTTGGGCCCACCTAGTGACTATATTTTGGTTTTTAAATATTTATGCTCACTATAATGAACCAGGGTTTCTTGATGAAATTAATTTTAATTTCTTAATTAAAAAAAATTAATTCCAGGTTTGGGGCAGGGAAAATACAAATTGTTTCTGGCATATAATGTGCCAGATAATAAGGAAAATTGAGAGCATATCTTCTCAAAGATTGAGAGTTTATCCAAAGGACACAAAAAGCAACCCAAAGAAGAACAATTTTGAGCACAAAACAAATATGATAGGATATATTATATATAACCAATTCAATTACACAGGAAAACATGAGTCCATGATATAAATACATTTAATAAATATATTTAAATAATTAATTTCAAATGATTAAGAACAGTACCTTTGTGCATCATCAAATACTTATTGATTGCAGAGAGTGTATCTTTACAGTGAGAAAACCTGGGAGACAATACTCTAATAAAGTAATCAAAGTACAATATATAACTAAAAAAATCCAAATTACACACTGTCTTCTAGGGTACAATGTGAAAAACACAGCATCACTTCTATAATATCTCTACATATAATCATTACCAAACATCAGACATACTCAAATCAAGATGTGGGCTACAAAATAACTGGCCCACAATCTTAAAAAATGTCAAGGTCATTGGGGCGCCTGGGTGGCGCAGTCGGTTAAGCGTCCGACTTCAGCCAGGTCACGATCTCGCAGTCCGTGAGTTCGAGCCCCGCGTCAGGCTCTGGGCTGATGGCTCAGAACCTGGAGCCTGTTTCCGATTCTGTGTCTCCCTCTCTCTCTGCCCCTCCCCCGTTCATGCTCTGTCTCTCTCTGTCCCAAAAATAAATAAACGTTGAAAAAAAAATTTTTTTTAAATGTCAAGGTCATTAAAGTCAAGGCAAAACTGGAGAATTTTTTAGACTATGGGAAACCAAAGAGACATGACAATTGTATACAGTACAGGATTCTATCCTGGATCCTTTTGCTATGAAGAACATTATTAGAACATTTGGCAAAATTTAAACAAGGTCTTAAGATTAGCTTGTGGTAAGTGTTATTAATGATAATTTCCTGATTTTGATGGTTGACTTGTGGCTAATATAGGAGAATGTTCTTATCTGTAAGACATACACACTAAAGTATTTGGGAGCTATGGGGTATAACGTTGGCGACTTATTCTCATATGGTCCAGGGAGGAGTTTGGATTCTTTGTTTTATACCAATTATTTTCCTGCAAGTGTGCATTTTTTCAACAACAACAATGATGACAACAAAATAAGGAGTATTTATTGTTTTCATCAAAAACAATAAAACTTAATATGGGCTTAAACTATAGATAAAGGCTGAAAGGAACCCCTTTGGGTTTTATAACAGTGTTTACATTGCTAACCTTGAGAGCAGATTCAGCATAATGGAGAGGCAATAAACAGGGGTGGTTTGAAGAATGATAGGGAGATTGGAAAGTGGAGACAGTGAATACATTCCCCCCTTTGAAAAGTTTGTTGTTTGTGAAAATGAGAAGAGGAGAGAGTGGATCTTAAGGGAATTGACTCGTAAGGAAGAGTTTTTTAATATCTTTGTTTATTGGAAGAAGAGACAGAAACAAGTTCATATTAATGATGAAAAGGGATGACTTAGAAATTAAGAGGTTGAAGGCCTAACAGTTCAGACGAAGTTGAAGTACACTCAGCCTTTAGTTTTTCTGACTCTTCTGTATTGACAGGACAATGAGCAAACATTCAATTCAGTATTTGCAAAGGGCTGGGTGTGCAGGATGCTCTCCTACAAAAGATCTTGCTTTTAATAAATTGATATTTTATTAATAATTGATGACATGTTGATATTTATATAAGAATTATTATACATATAATTGCATTCACCTAAATATATTTGGCCAAAACATACACAAAACTACAGAAATGAATATCACCAGAGCTGTGGGGAAATATAGAAGTTAAATTTTTTATGCTGCTTGAATTTGCCTTACAACTAGGATTTACTACTTATGTAAGTATAAGAAAAAAATAATATTTTTTAAATGAGAGGTGAGAATTTTCTCTTAAATGTATTTGCAGAATTGCTGTAGAGAAAGATTTACTTATTTAAAAATACATCTACAACTAATTGTGAATTGGAGTGGAAAAAGGCAGATTAGAAACTGTGTATAGCATCATTCCAAACATTGCTAATCAGACAGGGTCTGTCTGTCATGAGGCTTACAGACAGAAGTGACAGTACAGGGTCTTGTGCCACATTTCACATCTATATAGATACATTTGGTAGATTTAAGGAACCCCTGGTCCTCCCTCATCCCCTCCTAATCTGTTAACTGAGGTACAAGTTGCAGTTCTAGTGCTTGTCACCAGATGGTGAAAGACCTCTACTTTCTAAATTTTATCCAGCATAATTTTTCAATAGCAAGGAGAGAAAATGAAAGCAATAAACATTTTTGCTTGTTTAAATAGACTATTTTGTAGAACAGTTTTAGGTTCAAGGCAAACTTGAACAGAAAGTACAGAGAGTTCCCATATACCCTTTGTTCCTGTACTCCCACAGTCTCCCCCCACTATCAACATCATGCCTCAGAGTGCTACATTTGTTACAATCAAAGAAACTGTACTGACACACCCATTATCACCCAGAGTTGATATTTTACATTGTCAAAGCAACAAAAAATTAAATAATTTTTACAAAGCAGCTTCTAAACCAGGAAATATGAAATAAGCCTCCATCTCAAATACTTAGGAAAGGGTTGGAAAGAGGCTCATCACTCCAAAATCAACATTGCATTCATTTATCATACCACTACTTATTTATAAGCAACCTCTATGTTGCAGGCACTGGCAACCTACATAAATACTCCATTTTCACACCTCTGTGTTCAGCCCCAAAATTATCCATACAACTGTCTACCTAGTGTACCTGTCCTATTAAACTTCAAGATCCTACCACAATTTTCACATCAAATAAGTTGACACAAATCCGACTTTGAGACCTGGAAAGTAACTGTCTTCAGAGAAAGTAGTGTGGTAGAAGAGAGTAAGAAAAAATCAGTATCACAATCCTTGTAATGCCTCTTCCCAAGCTGCAGAGCCTTGAAAAGTATACATCTCCTCTCTGAACTTCAGTAGAGTCCACTTGGGTTAAGGCCATAGGACTTGCAAAAGTATCCAGTCAATTACCTTCTCGGACTATGACTTGCTTTGTTTCAAGACCCATTTTGTTTCTTTTATAAGACAGATTAATAGGAGAAAAACGAACAGAAGTTTAACAGCATGTATAACTCCTGTATACATGGGAGAGACCCAGAACACTGAATAACTTATTTAAGGAGCTATTTTGGAAAAGAGACTCCAAGTTTTCTTTGAGTGAAGTATGTACCAATCACACAGCATGCTTGGACTAGTCCACTTTATATAATATATGGGGTTCTGGGAGGTGGGGATACCCTGTATCATGTCCCCACAATATTTTAAGGATCTTCTTAGTGGATAAACCAGAGATCTGACTTAGCAGCACTTGACTGACATCACAACTATGTTTGCACAATTGGGTCTTACTGGAATACCTCCTCACCTGCATACATTGGCTCAGCATTCAGGTACCATAATATGACATCCTGCCTGCATTTGTATCTGTTCTAAAAACCCTAAATACACCTAAGATATCACCCTTTGGCAATTATTAGCATAAGCCAAAGTGTATATACTTTGAGTTCCAGTCTGGCATGTAATGAGCTTGGAAGTTTCTAGTTCAGTTCTCACAAGAAAAGAGCAGAACAAACTGAAAATCAATACCTCTTCTTAGATCAGTCAGACAATTGAGGTCACAAGACAAATTACTGCCCCCCAAGATTGGAGAAACATACAGACAGATATAGAAGATCAGAATTCCCCAGAATAGTACCCAGGAGCAAAACCCCTGCTAAAACCAGTACCGACAAAGGAAAGCATAAACTATAATTGACAAAAGGCTGGAAGCCCAGTGTGGGCAAGTCTGAGAATTAACAACTCAAGGAGTGCCTGATATCAGGAAGGGCTCCAAAACTTTCATGAGTTTTACCTACAGGAGCTCTACCAAGTTCTCACAGTGAAGATTAAAGAAAAATCCCTTCATGCTTCTGGTATGGCAAGAGAAAACGTAGTCATTTTGAAATACATCCAGGGGTGCCTGGGTGGCTCAGGCAGTTGAACATTCTACGTCGGCTAAAGTCATGATCTCACAGTTCATGAGTTTGAGCCACTCATCGGACTCTGTGTTGATAGCTTGGAGCCTGTTTCTGATTTGTGTCTCTATCTCTCTCTGCCCCTCCACTGCTTGTGCTCTCTCTCTCTCTCTCAAAAATAAACATGATATTAAGAAAAAAAAAGAAAGCAATACATCCAGAGCTTTCTTCTTTTTTTAAGTTTATTTTTTATTTATTTTTGAGAGAGAAATAGCGAGTGAGTGGGGGAGGGGCAGAGAGAGAGGGAGGCATAATCCCAAACAGGCTCCATGCTCTCAGTGCAGAGCCCAGTGTGGGGCTCAAACTCACGAACTGAACCGTGGGATCATGACCTGAGCTGAAATCAAGAGTCAGACGCTCAACTGACTGAGCCACCCAGACACCCCCAGAGCACTCCATTCTTAACAAATCCTGCCCTCAAGGGAAACTATTTTTCCAGAGTCTGTTGTGGTTTTACTGGAACTTAACTGACCTGAGGGAAAGGAAATACCCAACTCCAACCCCTTTAGTATTTGACATGCAGGCAAGGAAATACCCAATTCCCGTCCCTTCTAGTCTTTCATGTGAAGGAAGGAAAACACTGAACCCCAGCCACCTCTGGCCTTCCCATCTCAACACAGAAAAACTGAGAAGCACTTGAGAAGTTCAAAGCCCAGGGTCACAGGCTCACTAAACTCTGACCATATCAGAGGATTATAGGACGCTTACCCCACCCCACATCTTACCACTACATCAACAAGGCTTTTGTATAATTATAGGGGGATACAACTGAAAGAACCGTATGTCTGATATTTTATTTAAGAAAAGTCCCTAGGGAAACCGAAACACAATAGGAGAGAGAAAAACCAATGTTTATGGAAATTTTAGCCTCTGAAAACTATAGGAAAGCAAGCAGTAAATGATGGGCCTTGGGGGTGATGGTGGGGTTCAGGGATGATGGACAAGAAAGAATTCTTAAAGACATCTTTGGTGCAAAAAGGTGATTTTATTAAAGCACGGGGACAGGACCCATGTGCAGAAAGAGCTGCCCTGGAGTTGTGATGGGTAACTGGTTATATACCTTCAGGTTGGGAGGGGTTAGAGATAGAGTAAATCTTTAAGGAATTGTGGAGGCAAGGTTTCCGAGACCTTGAGGCGCTAGCTGTTGTTAGGACAAATCATCATTTATTACCGCTTAGTGAAACCTCAGTCATGAGACCCTTCAGATGCATATCGGGGGGCTATATGCCTGGAGTACAATTGCCAGCATATATCTTGGGGAAGTTAAGATAAAGGAAGTTTCCAAGGGAATTTTTATATGTTAAAATAGACTTACAGGATCCTGGGGGGGGGAGGGTGTCAGTATAGTGATCGTGGGTCATTATAGTCGTGGGTTCATTTGTGGGTTTTTTATTCTGTTCAATTCTATCATTTTCCTTTGATTCTTTCTTACAGTTTGTATCTCTCTGCTTACATTACCCATCTGTCTTGCATGTTGTCTGCTTTTTCCATTAGAGTCCTTAACATATTAATCATACTTGTTTTAAATTCCCAATATGATAATGTACAAGTTCCTGCTATATCTGAAACTGATTTTGAGGCTTCAGAAATCAGAAGAAATCAGAAATCCCTTGGCCCCTAGCAAAGTGTCATCATCAACACAGCTTAGCTTCTAGAGGGCGGTCACTCTACCTGTTTCAAGGGCTTTTCAATGGGTTGTAGGCAGTAAGGGAATTTAATGTTTCATTTGCCTTAGTTTCCCACATCACCATGACAAGCACTTAAACCCCTTTTGTTTGTTCTTGGGTAGCCAGGTGTGTTCAAAGAATATCACACATATTCCACCGGTTGTGTGGGGAGTGCTAGCTTGTACATTGCTCTCAGCTTGCACTATGCTCCCTCATCAGTAAACATAGCCTAAGCCTATCCAGACAAACATAAAACCTCTCACTAAAGGATTATTTACTACAGTTCCACTTATCTAGAACATTATATCTAGCTTTCAAACAAAGTACAAGGCATTAAAAAATACAAAAACACAGTTTGGAAAGACTGAGCAAGCCTCAAAATCAGATTCAGATATAGCAGGAACATGTACATTATCATATTGGGAATTTTTTTTTTCAACGTTTATTTATTTTTGGGACAGAGAGAGACAGAGCATGAACGGGGGAGGGGCAGAGAGAGAGGGAGACACAGAATGTGAAACAGGCTCCAGGCTCTGAGCCATCAGCCCAGAGCCTGATGCGGGGCTCGAACTCACGGACCGCGAGATCGTGACCTGGCTGAAGTCGGACGCTTAACCGACTGCGCCACCCAGGTGCCCCTCATATTGGGAATTTAAAACAAGTATGATTAATATGCTAAGGACTCTAATGGAAAAAGCAGACAACATACAAGACAGATGGGTAATGTAAGCAGAGACATAAAAACTCTAAGAAGGAATCAAAGGGAAATGATAGAATGGAACAGAATAAAAAACCCACAAATGAACCCACGACTATAAGATCAATTGACCTTCAATAAGCAGGGAAGAATATCCAATGGGGAAAAGACAGTCTCTTTAATAAATACTGTTGGGAAAACTGGACAGCAACATGCAAAAACTAAAATGGAACTGGACCACTTTCCTGCACCATACACAAAAATAAATTCACAATGGATTAAAACCTAAATGTAAGACCTGAAACCATAAAAATCCTAGAGGAGAACACAGGCAGTAAACTTTTTGACATTAGCCATAGCAATTTATTTCTGGATATGTCTTTTGAGGCAATGAAAACAAAAGAAAAAATAAACTATGGGGTCTTAAAATAAAAATAAAACTAAAAAGCTTAAAAATAAAATGATTCTGTACAGCAAAGGAAACAATCAACAAAATTAAAAGTCAACCTATGGAATGGGAGAAGATATTTGCAAATGACATATCTGATAAATGGTTAGCATCCAAAATATATAAAGAACTTATACAACTTAACATCCCCCAAAAAACAAATAATCCAATTGAAAAATGGGAAGAATATTTTCAATAATCCAATTGAAAAATGGGAAGAAGACATGAATAGACATTTTCCAATGAAGACATACGAATGGCCAATAGACACATGAAAAATTCTCAGTATCACTTATCATCAGCAAAATGCAAATCAAAACGACAATAAAATATCATCTCACACCTGTCAGAATGACTAAAATAAACAACATAAGAAACAATAAGTGTTGGCAAGGTTGTGGAGAAAGAGGAACACTCTTGCACTGCTAGTGGAAGTGTAAACTGGTGCTACCGCACTCAAAAGTAGTATGGAGGTTCCTCAAAAAATTAAAAATAGAACTACCTTGTGATCCAGCAATTGCACTACTAGGTATTTACAAAAAGAGCACAAAAATACTAATTCAAAGGGATACATGCACCCCAATGTTTATAGCAGCATTATCTATAATAGTCAAACTATGCAAAGAGCTCAAGTGTGCATTGACTGATGAATGGATGAAGAAGTGGCGTGTACATATATACAATAGAATATTACTCAGTCATAAGAAAGAATGAAATTTTGCCATTTATAACAAAGTGGATGGAGCTAGAGAGTGTTATGCTAAGCAAAAATAAGTCAGTCAGAGAAAGACAAATTCTGTATGATTTCACTCATATGTGGAATTTAAAAGCAAAACAAATGAGAAAAGAGGAAAAAAGAGGCAAACAAGGAAACAGACTCTTAGCTATAGAGGAGAAACTGATGGTTACCAAATGGGAGGTAGGTGAGGAGATGAGTTAAACAGGTGCTGGGGATTAAGGAGTACACTTGTTGTAATGAGCACTTGGTGGTGTATGGCAGTGTTGAATCACTATAGTGTACACCTGAAGTTAGCATTACGCTGTATGTTAACTAAAAGGAATTTAAATAAAAACTTTAAAAAAAGGAAACGACAGAAATAAAAAAGAAAAACTGTAACAGAAATGAAGAATACTTTTCATGGGCTTATCAGTAGACTGGTACATCAAAGAAAACATCATATTCTAATTGTAGAAAGACAAAGAGAAAGTCTTGAAAGAAACTGGGGGTGGGCAGACTTTATCTATAGAGGAGAAAAGATAAAAATTACATTGAATATCTCTTCAGAAATCATGCATTCAAGAACAGAGTGGAATTTAAGTGAAATAATTAAATTGTTGGAAGAAAAATCATCAACCTAGAATTCTGGACCAGTGAAGTTATCCTTCAGAAGTGAAGGAGAAATACTTTCTCAAAGAAAAATTCATTTGTAAACAGTAGACCTCTTCTGCAAGAAATATTTCAAAAGTTCTTTAGAGATAAACAAACTGATATAGGTCAGAAACTCAGAGCTATATAATGAAAGGAAGAGTGCTAGAGAAGGAATAAATGAAAGTAAAATAAAATTTGTCCTTATTGATCTTAATTTAACAGATAATCGTTTGTTTAAACTATTGATAGCAACAATGTATTTGGTGATTATAACTTATGGATAAATTAAGTGGATGACAGAAATGGTATAAATAATGGAAGGGAGGAATTGGGAACACTGTTATAAAATACTTGCACTACTCTTTAAGTGGTATAGTGTTATTCTAAAAAGGACTTGGATTGTTATAATGTATATTGCAAATTCAAGGGAAACCTCTAAAAATGTAAAAATATGTATAATTGATACGCTAAGAGAGGAGAGGAAAGGGAATCGTATAAAATATGCAATTTAAACCAGAGAAAACAGAAAAAAAGGAAAATAATGAAACAAAGAAGAAAGGCAAAATATAGAAAACAATAACAAATAGGGTAGATATTAGTCGATCGATATCAATAATCACTTTGAACAACAATGGCCTACCTACACCAATTAAAAGACAGAGAGTAGAGAAAAAAAAAAACACCACAAAAACAATAACAAAAAAGAGATCCAGCTATATGTTGTCTTCACAAAACCCATATTAAAAACAGAGACACAATAGGGAAAGCTTCTGGGAGGAAGGAGCTGAGTTTTCAGAGTTCTGCAGGGTGATGTTGGTGGGCGCTAACTGTAAAATGAGTCGTATCAATTATGATTCAAGGTATGGAAACTTGTATTCATTCTGGCTTAAGAAGGTACCAACCTTAAAAATAAATTGGTAGAGAGGAGAAGGAAGATGGCAGCGTAGGAGGGCGCTGGGCTCACCGCGCGTCCTGCTGATCACTTAGATTCCACCTACACCTGCCTAAATAACCCAGAAAACCGCCAGAGGATTAGCACAACGGAGTCGCTGGAGCCAAGCGCAGACGACAGGCCCATGGAAGAGGGTAGGAAGGGCGGCGAGGCGGTGCGCGCTCCACGGACTGGCGGGAGGGAGCCGGGGCGGAGGGGCGGCTCGCCAGCCAAGCAGAGCCCCTGAGTCTGGCTTGCAAAAAGCAGAGTGGCCTGACGGACTGTGTTCCGACAGCAAGCGTGACTTAGCGTCTGGGAGGTCATAAGTTAACAGCTCTGCTCAGAAAGCGGGAAGGCTGGAGGACAAAGGGAAGGAGAGCTGCTGAGTCCCCTGACTACAGAGCTCAGTTTGGTGGGGAACAAAGGCGCTCGCCAGAGCCATGTCCCCCGCCCATCGCCCAGCCAAAATCCCAAAGAGAACCAGTTCCTGCCAGGGAACTTGCTCGCTCCGCGCAAACACCCAACTCTGCGCTTCTGTGGAGCCAAACCTCCGGCAGCGGATCTGACTCCCTCCTGCTGCCACAGGGCCCCTCCTGAAGTGGATCACCTAAGGAGAAGCAAGCTAAGCCTGCCCCTCCTGCCCCTGTGCACCTTGCCTACCCACCAGAGCTAAGACGCCAGATCCCCAGCATCACAAGCCTGGCAGTGTGCAAGTAGCCCAGACAGGCCACTCCACCCCACAGTGAATCCCGCCCCTAGGAGAGGGGAAGAGAAGGCACACACCAGTCTGACTGTGGCCCCAGCGGTGGGCTGGGGGCAGACATCAGGTCTGACTGCGGCTCCGCCCACCAACTCCAGTTATACACCACAGCACAGGGGAAGTGCCCTGCAGGTCCTCACCACGCCAGGGACTATCCAAAATGATCAAGCGGAAGAATTCCCCTCAGAAGAATCTCCAGGAAATAACAACAGCTAATGAGCTGATCAAAAAGGATTTAAATAATATAACAGAAAGTGAATTTAGAATAATAGTCATAAAATTAATCGCTGGGCTTGAAAACAGTATAGCTGACAGCAGAGAATCTCTTGCTACAGAGATCAAGGGACTAAGGAACAGTCACGAGGAGCTGAAAAA
>NW_024412531.1:0-2058 GCF_014898765.1 Herpailurus yagouaroundi
CGGCAGTGAGAAGGGCCTGGCCTGGCTCCCAGGTGGGTACACAGAGGCTCCAGGCGGGTCGGGCTGCCTGCAGCTTCCTCCACACGCCGCCACTGCTCACCAGGGCTCCACCGGGTCGGGATCGGGACCACCACCCCTGCCCCCCATGTTGCACGGGATCCTGGGTGCTGTGCTTCCATCCAGAAGCATGGAAGCCCAGCGGGTCGGGGAAGCAGGGGTGCTGGGACAGGCGCCTGGCCGGCCAGCGGCCCACAGTGCATCATCTCCACACACCCTCCCGGGGCCTGTGCACACTTGTGTGCACAAGTGACATCTTGTGCCTTGGCATTAGGCCAGAATCACTCCTGTCCTCTTGCCTGTGCTCAGGACACAGAGAACAATCTAACCATGAAAAATTAAATTCTGGTCAGCAATTCTTGGAATAATCTCCTGCTGCAAGGTCTTCCTTTGGGGTTTCTACCATGGTGATATTTAAGGAAACTGTTTCTTTAGCATTTTCAATCTTCAGCAGTGTCTTTTATCCAGCTGAAATTTATCTGACTCCATTATTCTTTTCCAGAACATCTTGAGGTTTGTTTTTGTTTTTTTAACACATCTTTAGGCAGAGAGCTAAAACGAGAATGTCCTCAAAGGGTCATGTGGATGTGGAGGGCAGCCTGCATTGTGGCCCCTTGTCAAAGGCCCTGGAGGGCACGTGTCCTGTGTGTCCCCGAGGTGCAGGGGGCACAAACCTGGCCCCACACCTGGCTCTGGCTCCCAGGGAGCCTGTGGTGTGCGGTGCAGCTGTTCCAGCCGACGGGCCCACCCCGCAGCAGAAGGCCCTCGGCCATCCGGTGCTGCTGGCACCAGGCCAGAGGCGGCCCTCCCGGCAGGGTGAGGGCCAAAGCCTGTCCAACTGCATGTTCGGGGCCAGAAACGTCGTTGTCGTCTCTGACTCCTGTGTCTGTGGTGCCTCAGCACCCAGTCCGGGCACTTCCCCTGTGAAGGCACGTCCTCTCAGGAGCTTATCACACTTTGCCAACTGTTTTGGCCAACTCGTCTTGGAAATGTAGTCATTTCCTCTTGCTTTCTCTGCCTGACGGCGGAAGGGACAGGAGGGAGTCTGGGACTCCACGTGGACAGGGGTGGCCATGCCCTCACCAAGACCCCCGCGCACATGGTGCCCTCCCTCACTTCTGCACACACTCCTTGCTGCTGCCACTGTCCAGTGGATAGGAGGGCTCCTTGGGCCCAGCAGTCCCCACCAGGAACTTCTGCAGCCTTTTGTGCCCAGAGGCCACTGTCAGGACCTCGGAACTCCACCCTGTGTGCCCTGTGGGGCCCGGTCAGCTTGGTCCTCCTCAGTGGCAGGGCCACACACCCTCGCCCATACCAGACAGCCGACCAGACCTCAAGGCGACCAGACTGTGGCACCAAGACCTTAAGAGGAGCATCTGGGGGAGAGAAGAGAGCCCTGCTACCGTGAGGAGGCAGCCCCCCCCCCCCACTCCAGCTGGCCTGGGGCTCCTCCTCTGTAGTGGAGAGGGCGACATGAGGGCTCCCAGGCCCCCAATTCTCATTTGACTTTTCTAATGATGACAGCTTTGCATTTCCTTCTGCTCAAAGCAGCAACGCTTTGAAGCCTGAACAAGTGGAGCATTTCTTGACTGGGCTGCACGGAGCATGGCCCTCCTGAACCAGGCTGCCTGGAGCACAGATCACGACGCTCCTGGACCAGGCTTCCCAGAGCACAGACCACAACCCTCCTGGACCGTTGGCTGCCCGGAGCATAACCCTCCTGTCTGGCTGCATGGAGCACACCTGCTATGAGTGGTGGGTGAGCAGTGGAACCCCTTGCAGCGCCATGAGCCGGCAAAGGCCACTCTGAACTAGCTGGGGGAGCCCCTGCGACTTTCTTGGCCACTCACAGCCTGGGCCCTAGCACATGGGGTCCTGGCAAAGCCTGTGCAGGACTGAACACCTGCTCCCAGTGCAGCCTCGGCCCACATCCTCTGTGCTCTGACGGCCTCCCAGGAGAAAGCGCCCGGGTCCAGGCCAGCGGGTCAAGGACAAGTCAGC
>NW_024412532.1:0-16624 GCF_014898765.1 Herpailurus yagouaroundi
AATGCCCTCCATCACCCATTTATCCAATCTCCTCACCCAACACCTCTCCAAAAACCCTCAGTCTGTTCTCTGTATGTAAGAGTCTCTTATGGTTTGCCTCCCTCACTGTTTTCATCTTATTTTTCCTTCCCTTTCCCTATGTTCTTCTGTTTTGTTAAATTCCACATATGAGTGCAATCATGTGATATTTGTCTTTCTCTGACTGACTTATTTTGCTTAGCATAACACACTTTAGTTCCATCAACATTGTTGCAAATGGCAATATTTCATTCTTTTGATCACGAAGTAATATTCCATTGTATATATACCACATCTTTTTTTTAATATTTTTTTAAATGTTTACTTATTTTTGAGAGAGAGAGAGAGAGAGCACAAGCAGATAAGGGGCAGAGAGAGAGAGGGAGACACAGAATCCGAAGCAGACTCCAGGCTCCAAGCTGTCAGCAGAGAGCCCGAAGTGGGGATCGAACTCACAAGCTGTGAGATCATGACCTGAGCTGCAGTCAGACGCTCTACTGACAGAGCCACTTAGGTGCCCCTATATACCACATCTTCCATATCCATTCATCAGTCGATGGACATTTGGGCTCTTTCCATAATTTGGCTGTTGATAGTGCTGCTATAAACACTGGGGTGCATGTGCCCCTTTCAATCAGCATTTTTGCAATGTTTGCATAAATACCTAGTAGTGCAATTGCTGGGTCATAGGCTAGCTCCATTTTTAATTTTTTAAGGAAACTCCATCTTCCAGAGTGGCTGCACCAGTTTGCATTCCTACCAGCAGTGCAAAAGAGTTCCCCTTTTTCCACATCCTCACCAACATCTGTTGTTTCCTGAGTTGTTAACTGTAGCCATTCTGACAGTTGTGAGATGGTATCTCATTGTGGTTTTGATTTGTATTTCCCAGGTGATGAGTGATGTTGAACATCCTTTCATGTATCAGCCATTTGGATGTCTTTAGAAAAGTGTTTCTTATGTCTTTTGCCCATTTCTTCACAGAATTATTTTTTCTGGGTGTTGAGTTTGATAAGTTCTTTAAGATTATGGATACTAACTTTTCCAATATGTCTCCCATTCTGTCGGTTGTCTTTTAATTTTGATGATTGTTTCCTTCATTGTGCAAAGCTTTTTATAATGATGAGGTCCCAATAGTTCATTTTTGCTTTTGTTTTCCTTGCCTCAGGAGACATGTCTAGTAAGAAGTTGCTGCGGCTGAGGTCAAAGAGGTTGTTGCCTGTTCTCTCCTCTAGGATTTTGATGGTTCCTTGTCTCACATTTAGGTCTTTCACTTATTTTGAAATTATTTCTGTGTATGGTATAAAATAGTGGTCCAGTTGCATTTTTCATGTTGCTGTCCGGTTTTCCCAACACCATTTGCTGAGTGTCACTGTCTTTTTTTCCATTGGATATTCTTTCTGCTTTGTCGAAGATTAGTTGGCCATACATTTGTGGGTCCATTTCTTGGTTCTCTATTCTGTTCCACTGATCTATGTGTCTGTTTTGTGGCAGTACCATACAGTCCTGATGATTATGCTTTGTAATACAGCTTGAAGCCCGGAATTGTGATATCTCTGGCTTTGGTTTTCTTTTTCAATAATACTTTCATTATTTAGGGTATATTCTGTTGCCATACAAATTTTAGAATTGTTTACTGTGGCTCTGTGAAGAATGCTGGTGTTATTTTGATAAGGATTGCATTGAATGCATAGATTTCCTTGGGTAGTATCAACACTTTAACAATATTTGTTCTTCCTATCCAGGAGCATAGGATGTTTTTCCATTTTTTGTGTGTGTCTTCTTCAATTCCATTCATAAGCTTTCTATAGTTTCCAGCATACAGATATTTTACCTCTTTGTTTAGGTTTATTTATCTTATGGTTTTCAGTGCAATTGTCAATGGGACTGTTTTCTTAATTCTCTTTCTGATGCTTCATTATTGGTATATAGAAATGCAACCCATTTCTGTACGTTGATTTTATATCCTGTGACTTTGCTGAATTCATGTATCAGTTCCAGCAGTTTTTTGGTGCAATCTTTCACTTTTTCCATGTAGTGTATCATGTTGTCTGTGAAGAGTGAAACTTTGACTTCTTCCTTGCCGATGTGGATACATTTTCTTTTCTTTCTTTCTTTTTCTTTTTTTTTTTTTTGTCTGACTGCTGAAGTTAAGACTTCAACACTATGTTGAACAACAGTGGTGAAAGTGGCTGATCTCTCTTTAGTAGCTTCAAACAAGTCCCACTTTCCATAGAGACATCAACCTATCTGACCAATTATGCTCAAACTAAAATCATTTGTGAGAGCAACTCTGAGCAAAGGGTTCCAATCTTGCAAATTGAAATGATGATTGGTAGTATATATTTTTAATTCCTCCTGAAATTTGGAACCATCCATACTCTTAGGGAAGTTAAAGATTTAGCTTTATAAATCTATGGTAAGCAATAGATTTAAAGATCATGAACAATGATTTTTGACATATAGATAATTTCTTGGTACTAGTCTGCCTTGCCATTTTCAGAATTCTCTAATTCCTCATAGTGACTTAATGTGTTGTGATATCTCCTGGAATTCTGGACTTAGCTGAAGGGTACTAGCAGATAGGAAGCCCTTAAAGTAACATTACAATCTGTCTGTGAAAATGGCTATTTTTGGTAATGATGAGATGGTAATCAGCCTGACTGCCTCTTTGAAAGTTATAGGCTGCATATAGATTGCCTACTGGGGGACTGGAAAGACTCCAGACCAAACTTATAAATCCTCCTTCCCAATTCTTGGTTTTTGTTAAAGCTAAGAGGAAAAAGACAGGTGATGGAGCCACTAGGTGGCAGGCAAGCTTCTTGCAAACTTTATTGATCAGAGTTGTTTAATCCCCTACTTTAGATTCATTTCCTTAAATTTCTTCTACAACTAAAAAATATTTACCTCTACCCATTCGAAATGTTGACAAGAGCTCCACTGAAATCAGTAAATTTTTCCATGTCAAATAAGCCAAGTTCAATTGGTAGTCTTTATTATCCCAAATATGAGTCATTTTTATAAAAATACGCAACATATTCACAATATTGTGTAAGACACTAAAATTCATAATTCTCCTCACTAGAGTAGAGATGTCTCAGAAATTTTATGGCATCTATATATTTTGTTCTGGCATTCAGGAAAAATTTCAGAAAAAGTATTAAGTCCTAGACATGTCATAAGCTAAAATATGAAATAAGATGTTGAAAAAATAGGAAAACATAAGATTATCATGGTTGAAACATTTCATACTAAGCCCAAGAAAATCGACTCAAGTTTCAATGATTTAGTGTTCAGGCTAGTGGCTAATTTCAAGTAAACATACATACAATTATAACTTTCCTTCATTATAGAAATAGCAAGAAAAAATACAATTAAAAATGACCTCATAAAGTATAAATAAAAGGAAATAATTCATAAATTTAATAGTTTCAGTATATAATAAGGAAAGCTATATAATGTTACTGGGGGACACAAATGAAGGTCTTAATAGGTGCAGAAATAAACTCTGTTCTAGGATTAAAAAGACCAATATTGCAAAAAAAAAACAAAAAAACAAAACAAAACAAAACAAAACAAAAAAAAAAACAAGAATCCAGGGCCAGATGGTTTCCCAGGGGAATTCTACCAAACATTTAAGGAAGAGTTAACACCTATTCTCTTGAAACTGTTCCAAAAAAATAGAAATGGAAGGAAAACCTGCAAACTCTTTCTATGAAGCGAACATTACCTTGATTCCAAAACCAGACAGAGACCCCACTAAAAAGGAGAACTATAGACCAATTTCCCTGATGAACATGGATGCAAAAATCCTCAACAAGATATTAGCCAACCAGATCCAACAATACATTAAAAAAATTATTCACCATGACTAAGTGGGATTTATACCTGGGATGCAGGGCTTGTTCAATATCCGCAAAGCAATTAATGTGATTCATCACATCAATAAAAGAAAGGACAAGAACCATATGATCCTCTCAATAGATGCAGAGAAAGCATTTGACAAAATACAGCATCCTCTCTTGATAAAAACCCTCAAGAAAGCAGGGATAGAAGGAGCATACCTCAAGATCATAAAAGCCATATATGAACGACCCAACACTAATGTCATCCTTAATGGGGAAAAACTGAGAGTTTTCTCCCTAAGGTCAGGAACAAGACAGGGATGTCCACTCTTGCCACTGTTACTCAACATAGTGTTGGAAGTCTTAGCCTCTGCAATCAGACAACACAAAGAAATAAAAGGCATCCAAATCTGCCAGGAGGAGGTCAAACTTTCACTCTTCACAGATGACATGACACTCTATATGGAAAACCCAAAATATTCCACCAAAAAACTGCTAGAACTGATGTATGAATTCAGCAAAGTTGCAGGATATAAAATCAATGCATAGAAATCGGTTGCATTCCTATACAGCAACAATGAAGCGACAGAAAGAGAAATCAAGGAATCGATCCCATTTAAAATTCCACCAAACACCATAAAATACCTAGGAATAAATCTAACCAAAGAGGTGAAAAATACATACACTGAAAACTACAGAAAGCTATAAAGAAATTGAAGAAGACACAAAAAAATGGAAAAAGATTCCATGCTCCTGGATAGGAAGAACAAATATTGTTAAAATGTAGATACTATCCAAAGCAATCTACATATTCAATGCAATCCCTATCAAAATAACACCAGAATTCTTCACAGAGCTAGAACAAATAATCCTAAAATTTGTATGGAAACAGAAAAGACCCCCTAATAAACAAAGCGATCTTGAAAAAGAACACCAAAGCAGGAGGCATCACAATCCCAGACTTCAAACTATACTACAAAGCTGTTATCATCAAGACAGTATGGTACTGGCACAAAAACAGACACTCAGATCAATGGAACAGAATAGAAAACCCAGAAATGGACCCACAAATGTATGGCCAACTAATCTTTGACAAAGCAGGAAAGAATATCCAATGGAATAAACACAGTCTCTGCAGCAAGTGGTGCTGGGAAAACTGGATAGCGACATGCAGAAGAATGAACCTGGACCACTTTCTTACACCATACACAAAAATAAACTCAAAATGGATGAAAGACCTCAATGTAAGACAGGAAGCCATCGAAATCCTTGAGGAGAAAGCAGGCAAAAATCTCTTTGATCTTGGCCACAGCAACTTCTTACTCAACATGTCTCTGGAGTCAAGGGAAACAAAAGCAAAAATGAACAACTGGGACCTCATCAAAATAAAAAGCTTCTGCACAGCAAAGGAAACAATCAGCAAAACTAAAAGGCAACCGACAGAATGGGAGAAGATATTTGCAAATCACATACCAGATAAAGGGTTAGTATCCAAAATCTACAAAGAACTTATCAAACTCAACACCCAAAAAACAAATAAACCAGTGAAGAAATAGACAAAAGACATGAATAGACACTTCCCCAAAGAAGACATCCAGATGGCCAACTGACACATGAAAAAATGCTCAACATCACTTATCATCAGGGAAATACAAATCAAAACCACAATGAGATACCACCTTACACCTGTCAGAATGGCTAACATTAACAACTCAGGCAACAACAGATGTTGGCAAGGATGCGGAGAAAGAGGATCTGTTTTGCATTGTTGGTGGGAATGCAAGCTGCTGCAGCCACTCTGGGAAAACAATATGGAGGTACCTCAAAAAACTAAAAATAGAACTACCCTATGACCCAGAAATTGCACTACTAGGCATTTATCCAAGGGATACAGGTGTGCTGTTTCGAAGGGACACATGCACCCCCATGTTTATAGCAGCACTATCAACATCCAAAGTATGGAAAGAGCCCAAATGTCCATCCATGGATGAATGGATAAAGAAAATGTGGTGTGTGTATACACACACACACACACACACACACACACACACACACACATACATACACAATGGAGTATTACTTGGCAATCAAAAAGAATGAAATCTTGCCATTTGCAACTACATGTATGGAAATGGAGGGTATTATGCTAAGTGAAATTAGTCAGAGAAAGACAAAAATCATATGACTTCACTCATATGAGGACTTTAAGAGACAAAACAGATGAACATAAAGGAAGGGAAACAAGAATAATATAAAAACAGGGAGGGGGACAAAACAGAAGAGACGCATAAATATGGAGAACAAACTGAGGGTTGCTGGGGGGGTTGTAGGAGGGGGATGGGCTAAATGGGTAGGGGCATTAAGGAATCTACTCCTGAAATCATTGCTTCACTATAGGCTAATTTGGATGTAAATTTTAAAAAATAAAATATGAAGTTAAAAAAAAAGAAGATGTGGTATATATATATATATACATACATACACACACAATGTGGAATATTACTCGGCAATCAAAAAGAATGAAATCTTTCCATTTGCAACTACATGGATGGAACTAGAGGATATTATGCTAAGAGAAATTAGTCAGTCAGAGAAAGACAAATATCATATGACTTCACTCATATGAGGACATTAAGACACAGAACAGATGAACACAAGGGAAGGGAAGCAAAAAGAATATAAAAATAGGGAGGGGGACAAAACAGAAGAGACTCTTAAATATGGAGAATAAACACAGTGTTACTGGAGGGGTTGTGGGAGGGGAATGGACCAAATGGGTAAGAGGCATTAAGGAATCTACTCCTAAAATTATTGTTGCACTATAGGCTAACAATTTGGATATAAATTTAAAAAATAAAATTAAAATTATGAAAAGAAAAAGAAAAAGAAAAAAATTTAATTTAAAAACTAATAAAAATAAATAAATAAATTAATTAATTAACAAAGACCAATATTGGGAATATATTTCCACTTAAATGAGTGTATGAGATTAATTCAATTATAATATTTAGCATTCATGTGGTTTAATAAAATCATTCTACTTAATAATAAATAACTGAACTGGTTTCCAGATGATTTGAGGAAGAATAGCAATGAGAGTACTTATATAATAGACATTAAAATGTAATATAGATTTTTGGTGCCTGGGTGACTCAATCGGTTGGGCAACTGACTTTTGGTTTCAGTTCAGGTCATGATCTCAGTTTATGAATTGGAGCCATGTGTCAGTCTCTGTGCTGACAGCGGGGAGCCTGCGTGGGATTCCCTATCTCCCTCTCTCTAAACAAACAAACAAACAAACAAACAAACAAACAAACAATTTTTAAAAATGTAATATATATTTACAGTGATTAAAACAACTTGCTAACAAATGAATCTCAAAGCCATTATGCTGACTGAAAGAAGCCATTCCCAAAGGCTACTTACTATACGAATTCACTTAGTCTAGAAAAGGAAAACGAGGCACAAAAAAATAGATCACTATTATCACAGCCAGAAGATAGGAGAGAGGGATAGACCACAAAGGGACACAGGGGAATTTGAGGGTTGAAGAAATTCTCTTGTTTTCTCATTGTGATGGTTACATGGCTATGCATTTGTGAAGACTCACAGAATTGTACACTAATGACAGTGATTTTTTTTTCTATTTGTAAATTGTATTTTAAAAGTGGAAAAAAAAAGCTTGATACTGGTACTAAGAATTGATTGTAGACTTTTCAGGAGTATCACCCCTTTCCCCTTGTAAGTTCTGAATCAATTTATCAGTGGACTCAGAAAACAAGGAAGAGATAAATATTAGTGTTATTACTGATAAAATTGTATTGGACTTACAACCATGTAACATAGTACTTTACATGCCACAACATGACTGAATATTTAGTTCACTCTCTCCATCCATAGACTCTAAGCTTCCTGAAACCCTGGGTCAATCTTCTGGCACATTGTGGGCTCACAAAATATGTGAAGAATGGTTAGAGTCACCATGTCTGGGGCAACCGAGCAACTAAAAGTTAATACATATTAACTAGGGATTACCTACTAAACGTACTTAACTAGCACCAAACAGTAGTGACTCAGACACTCAGCTAACAGCTATGTGAGGGATCATCTGTGTACATTTTCTACATACAGATTCCCAGTAATAACTACAACTATAATATCAGCAGTAATAATTACAAGTCATAGCAGTAGTAAAAATAACAATTGTAAAGATTAAAAACATGCCAAAATAATAAAAGAAACATATAAAGAAGTTTTTGCAGATAAAGAAGTAGAGAAAGAGAATTTATTCATTTTTCTTTTCAAATTTGCATGAGAAGAAGTAGTGAAGAGAGGATTTAAATGCATGTCTTCCAGATTGTAGATGTCATGCTTTTAACCAGTGATAGAGACCAACAAGGGGTTTGCTCTTTAACAATTAAAGACCTACGGTTTCTTTATACAGAACTTCAAATACATAAGAGTTCATTCCTTAAAATGTCCATTCCTTAAATTGTCATTAACAATTTAAACACCTACTGTTTCCTAATACAGAACTTCAAATACATTAAAAGTTCATTCCTTAAAATGTCCAAATAAGAGATTATCTCTTTGGAGGCATCATCTACAAAGTGGGTTTTGAATTTATATGTCGAGTTCTATGGTGTAATGGTTAGCACTCTGGACTCTGAATTTATGTGTTGAGTTCTTATCTTCTTAATGGCTGCTTTTACTTCTTGATTCCTTAATGTATAAATAATAGGATTTAAGAGAGGTGTGAAAATTGTATAAAACACAGAAAGAATTTTATCTACAGAGTATCTGCTGAAGGGCCATACATAGATAAAGACACATGGGGCAAACGATAAAGTCACAACCGTGATGTGTGCCGAAAGAGTGGAGAAAGCCTTGGCGGAACCACTAGCAGCACGGTGCCTGACTGAGTGTATGATGACCGTGTAGGAGACAAGCAAGAGGAGGAAGCAGACCAGGGACAGGAGGCCACTGTCAGCAATGACCAGCAGTTGTAGCATGTAGGTATCCTTGCAGGCGAGTTTGATCACAAGGGGAAGGTCACAGAAGAAGCTGTCCACCACGTTGGGACCGCAGAAGGGCAAATTCAACATGAAAGCCATTTGACTAGATGAGTGCACAAATCCAACTGTGTAGGAGGATAGCAGCAGCCCACCAAGCACTCGGGGGTTCATGATGGACATGTAATGGAGGGGTTTGCATATGGCAACATACCTGTCTATTGCCATGGCTACAAGCAACATCATCTCACTCCCACCTAGGAGGTGGATGAAGAACATCTGAGAATAACATCCCCACCAAGAGATGGTCTTCCGCTTTCGGAGGAAATCCACAATCATCTTAGGGGTAGCAGAAGAAGCCAAGATCATATCCATACAGGAGAGATTGATAAGCAGAAAATACATTGGTGTGTGAAGGCGTGAGTCAAAGGTCACGGTGACCAAGATGAGGAGGTTTCCTAACACAATCCCAGCATAGACCATAGAGAATCCTAGGAAGAATAAAATCTGAAGATTCTGAGATTTGGAAAGTCCCAGCAAAATGAACTCAGACACCACTGAATGGTTCACTCTTTCCATGTTATCAACTTTATGTCATCATAATCAAAATGAGTAAGAATTGTGGGCAGAAAAGTTGTGTTTATACAAAGGATGGTTCATGTTGGTGTCTAATTTTGATACTCAGACAGGTGAACTTAAAGCACCTCCCACTTTTGGGAAATTTTGTTGGTCAGTGATATCGTAAATGGCCCAAAGCAGTGTACCAAATAGCAAGGAGAATTCAGAATATACATTTCTGAAAGACAAAAATAAAAACAGCACATGAAATCACAATCATATAGACTGTGAACTTGGATTCCAAAGACCTCAATACAACACCTAGCTGAGTTACTCATTGGGCAGCATATGACAACGACCTCCTTCTGAGAGTTACATTTCCTCCTCAGTAAAATAAAAAAAAAAAATCAAATTCCATGATATTGAATGCCTCTTTGTGCTATAAAGAGTCCATAAATAAGACAAGGGTAAATAAATCTCCTAAATAAGATAAGATCATGGTGGGTTCTACATTTACAGAATAATACTGAATTTCTTAACCTGGAAATGATGTATGCAGAAAATATAGAAAGGATTCTAAAGAATCATATTTTGAAAGAGATTCTGGTGAACAAATATTAATTAATACCTTAAATTAAGTCTTACTTCTAAGCTTCTATCTCCTGAAAAATATACCTCTTCTCCTCCCTGCTCCATTTTTGAATGAATCCCTCACAGCTCAAGCTAGTGCCAGTGACGGTCATTGTACACTAGCAGAATCAAACCATGTAATTTATATGTGTGTGCGCATATATAGAGATATATGTTTATATTTATCAGTGATGCATAATTCATTCACTCAATATTTAACATTATTCACGTCAAATGCCTCTTCCAGGAATTTAAGCAAGATATACCAAGAATATAGCAAGTTCACAGCCAAATGGAACTGAGTTTATTTCCTTTTCAGTGTGTCTTCACTCATTCACTTGTGTATTGCTATACAGAGGACCACTGGTTAGCTTGTGCATGTTTATTTATCACAGCTTCAAAACTATAAAATGAGGTAATTGAGGTAACTGACTGATGTCGGTAATAGAAATACCATTATTTCAGTACAGTCATCTAAATTCATACCATAGTTTTCCCATCAGCCCATCCTTATAACAACACTGGTTTTATTGGCTTTGTTCTAAAAAAAAATATTTTCAACCGTAATAGTTCCTCAATTATCTAGGTTCTTAAAAAGCTCCTGCAGTAATTAAAGCCTTCCTTTTGTGCCATTGTTTTTTTTTTTTTTTTTTTTTTTTTACCAGAGAGGGGAAAATACTTTCATGGGAAAGTGCCTCATGTGAATCCCAGGAATAGCCTTGCATCTCCTTTTCCCATATTGCCATCAATTTCCTGCAATTTATGCTCCCAATCATCAGAAACAGAAGGAAGAAGCATCATAATGTTGTACAATCTGTTTCTCTGAGGCAATCTCATGGGTACATTTATCCAACTGGGGATGTATTTTTTTCTACATAAACTTGTTCTCTGGCCAGTTTCCTACTCTGAGAAACTTGGACTGATGCAAAGTACAAAGTTACATTAAGTACTTAAAGTTACTTCCATGTTAAGAAAACTTGTATCTCCTTTCAGTTTCATGGCTAATATTTAAAAGATCCATACTAATGCTTTGAAATCCCATTTTTGAAACTGCACTTGAAGAGAACAAGATAGACTTCAAATATACATGAAATAGTTTATATACATTCTTGCATCTGACTAATGTCTATTGAAGGAGTGAATGAATGAAAAAATATATAATGAATATTCAGGATCTAGATTAAAATCAGTGTTAAAGCAAAATCTATGTAAATTAGGAATTTTAAGCATATATATTTTAAAATGTCAAATTGGATGTTAAAGCACTTTTAAATATTTTTTTTTCAACGTTTATTTATTTTTGGGACAGAGAGAGACAGAGCATGAATGGGGGAGGGGCAGAGAGAGAGGGAGACACAGAATCGGAAGCAGGCTCCAGGCTCCGAGCCATCAGCCCAGAGCCTGACGCGGGGCTCGAACTCACGGACCGCGAGATCGTGACCTGGCTGAAGTCGGACGCTTAACCGACTGCGCCACCCAGGCGCCCCAAAGCACTCTTAAACAGAAACAGAATAACCATTCCAATAAAACTGTTAGAAATATTTATTTTTCCCTAATTTATTTTTAAAAAGGATCAAAGTAGCTTATGTGAATGGAAAAGAAAACATGGCACCCAGAGCAGCAGGATAACTGTTAACAGTCTGTTTCCTGGATACCCTCTGAGAACAGTAATATACACATTAGTACATTGTGTGTGTTCTTTGCGTGTGTGTGTTGTTGTGGGTACTAGTATATGTTTACATTTATATGCTTTTTATTAAGACCATAGTATTCACTACTATTTATTGAGAGAATAGTGTTCATATGCATAGTTATTTTCTTTGAGTTGTCAATACATTAAAAATATATTTCTATGAGCACATGAAAATCCAAAACATTTTATGGCTATATCGAATTGCATTTTGTTGATGATACATAATGTAATTCCCCCACAAATACAGTTTATCTTTAGGAATTGAACATTCTCATAAGAATTCTGTTTTCATCCTGTTATTGTCTTCTTAAGAAACCTGCAGTTTCATAACTCCCTTATCAATCCCAAGTTCACCAAGGCCTTCACAATAAGCCTCTCATCCACCCTAAACATCCAATACTGTTTTATAATAGTGCAAAAATTCAACTTCTGTTTCAGCAAAAACAAATTCATGGTTTTCTGAATTCCTCATTCATTTTTTTCTATCCTTACATGTTTTCATGTCCACAAATTCCTCTGTCCATTTAACCATATCCTTTAGGACACCTCAAGGTCTCATCTATATAATAAAACTTTCCTTAGTGTAAAACCTGTAACAATTTCCAGTGTATTTATGGTCCGTTTCATGTGATCTACCATTTACTTATTCTCCAGGTATACTATGTGCATTAGGTACCAATATTCTGAAATTGAAGGAACACAAGAAAATGAGCTATGTAAATCTCTTCTAATCTGAGGTCTCTCATTTCTAGTGTTGTGATTCTTTCCCCAGATCAATTTTAAGCTCTTTGAAAATAGACAAATTACTCTTATATTCTCCATAATACATGTTATTAAGGCCACCAATACAGATGCTAATGAAATGAATGAAAGCAGACAGGAATTTTAAAAATACTTGGAAAAATGCATCAGTGATATGTAACTGTGCCATAGATAGGTTTATTGAAAGTCAAAGAATTTTCCTACTTTTTATGGTTTTTATTTTGTTTTCATAGTATAACTTGCACTAATCTATAATTTTCCTTTAAACCACATTCACATATAAGTTTCTAACTCTAAACCACCTATACCCCCCCCCCCCACAATCTTGTGTGGAGGGGGCAAGGGGTGACAGAAAAAGAGAAAAAGTTCATGTTTTGAAAGGAATCATTTTGATTACCTGCCTAGGATCCCCTTTCCCACAGAAATTTCCTTAGCTTTCTTCTTTCTATAAGGAACTTTCTAACTATACAAAATGGCTGAGGAGAAAAATATATAAACTTTGAAATCAACATTTTAATTCTAATGCATAGACTCATGTGCAGAAAATACAGTTGAACTGAGTACTAGAAGTAGAAACTTACTTGCAGGATATCACAGGCATCAAATTATGAAACCACAATTATGACTGATCTATGAGTTGCTAGATCTACAGAACACAATGTGTCCAATTACCTGAGAATATAGGAGTGATTTACTCTATTGAAATGTATTTTTAAAAGTGCTTGTAATCTTAATACAAAAGAATATGAAATAAAAGCAATTATGGGTTAGGTCAGGTTTGCCAAAAATCATGTTCTTGTCCACATGATATTTGTTAATTGAGCTGATGATGTTTGTTTGTTTGTTTGTTTGTTTGTTTGTTTAACAGAACAGGATAAACTGAAGTGTTAGGTTGGGTAGGTTTATCAGCCTGACAGGGAATAGCACATTTCTTTGAAAACAAAAGCAAAGAATTCATTTGGCCACTTACTTCTTGAGGAGTCACTGTTTGACATGGATTGACAATGCTCTCAAATGTTTATTGGTGATGATATGGACATTATGAAGTTTGAAATGGAAACTCTTTAACAAAAGGAAAATAACATCACTTGAAGTATATCAAAGCGTACTCAATTATTTAATTTGCCCCGTGCTATCACACTTATAATGTGGATATGCTGTACTTTTATGACAACTAGAGTGACAATGCCTTCTAGAATTCTCTAATGTTATCAGTGTTCAGCTTCTAAAGGACTTTTCACATCTGATTCTGCATATTAACAATGGGATTAAAAGCCAATATCTAGAAATGGGTCTATATTTTTTTAATGCATGTTAAAACTTCCTCTATGACTTACCAGTTTTACAGTGTTTTAGAACATTACTTGAGTCAGACACACTGAAACCTGGAGTGCTTCTCTTTCCAAAAATAATCGTATTTCCCAAAAAGAATGACAAAAATATTTTCTCCTAAAATAGTCATATATATTGAGAGAGTGGTCATAAATAAGTGACGTATTTTCAGACCTAACAATACTCAACTGATGATCAAATACCAATGGGAATTATTAAAGATGCCATGTTGTTTTCCCTGAATTACAAGAGAAAACTTTTTCTGGCATTGCATACTTACCAAAACTAGTATGTTTACTTATTATGGACAACAGTTAGGAAGAGGAACATAAAACCCACTACCAGGTCTAGAGTGTTCTAATATAAGACTTATTTAAGAATATTAAAAAGGATCAATCACAGGGGTGCCTGGGTGGCTCAGTTGGTTAAGGGTCTGACTTCAGCTCAGGTCATGACCTCCTGGTTTGTGGGTTCAAGCCCTGCATCGGACTCTGTGCTGATAGCTCAGACCCTGGAGCCTGCTTCGGATTCTGTGTCTCCCTCTCTGCCACTCCCCTGTTTGTGCTCTGTCTGTCTCTTTCTGTCTTAAAAATAAACATTTTTAAAAATGATCAATCACAAACATATAGTTACCATTTACATAATTATTATATTAAGCTTAGGCCTGGCATTATTGTAAGCATTACTGGGTCTGTCAAAACTGAAGATATAAAGATATAAAGCTGGAGAATTGCAGTCTCCACATTTCCTTATTCCCACCTCCAGTTCTAAGAAATGTTTCCTGTGGAGTATCCCCTAGGCTGTCTTTCACATCTACCTGAAACATATATTTACCCAATAATATTAGCCAGACATTCATGCCTCTCTTCACTTGTATTTGAAGTAATTTTGACCTGCCTATTTCCATTTTCCATAGGACCACTGCTCCAAGTGTGATAAGAAATGTGACATAGCCAGGTAATTCCATGTTTCTTTGGGCCTTTTTGTAGATTAGTAACAGTAAAGTGTCTTTTCTGATCAAAGAGTTGTTCCACATGAAATACACTCATAGATCTCCACTATTATAAACCTTTAACTGTTTTCTTGGTGGCTGCTTCTGTAAGACCAATAAGGAACCATGCACCCAGCCACTAACTCAGGAAATCAGTGGGTGAGCCCTGATGAGCTGCTAGAGTCAACTGATCCATCCCAGAGAACCTTGAGTGGACTGGACAAGTTGAAAGCATAAATCCTGGCTGGGTTTGCCAATACTATTGCCAAACAAACTTGGATATACTCATCGCAAGAGAATACAATAACCCAAGAGACGAGGGTTTGGAAAAGTGAAAAATTAGTTCAGGTGCCTGCAGCTGTGTGAGCTGGCAGGCTCAAACCTTAACTCACTTGTCTGCCTGCAAGGTAGACACCTAGAGTTTTCTAGGAGAGGTTTAAGGGGGTACATGCAAGACAGCAGGAAGGGAGCATGTAATCACAGGTGGGATCAGTATGTGTTTAGCTCCTGATCATGGGCAAGGAAGGGGCCATGGGGGGGATGTCTTCTAGGCATTCTGTTGTTATCAGGGCTTTTCTGGTCCGGGGGCTGGAATGTTTCAGTCATTGTCAATGCCTCAGGAAAGTGCTGTTGGGGTCTATAGTTGAGCAAGAAGGATTGCTTACAAAAGGATAAGCAAATCCTAGAACTGAATAGGCATCAGTTCCATTAAATTCCCATTTTTACACCACTGAGGCTTCTGGAAGGAGTCCAATATAATCCTTTGCTGGCTCTGTGCAGAGTCTTCTTTTCAGGGAAATCTGTCTAAAATCATCATCAGATGGACGCTAAGTCCACAGTGTTTAGACTAATGGCCTCAGTGGGTATGAGAGAAGTATGCCTACGTTTTTGCTGTTTGGATATTTCCATGCCATTTTATTTAATTATTTCCAGTAGCTGGTTCAGGAAATGCTTTAGGGAAAGCATCTGACAAAAACCTTAGCATTCCAACCTCTTGGCTCAGCACGAGGTCTTTTTTGGGTGGTTTCTACATTGCTTGTCTTAATTTTCCTCCATGTTCCCATAAATGTTTGTGTAACTGAAAGCTGGAAATGAGAGTGGTTTTATTTTCCAATTACCTACAGCCAATTTATTTGTCCACGTAGCAAGACCCCTAGTTTAAGAGACTATCAACATCTAAAGGTGTCAATGACCCATAAGCCTAATTCCTCCTACAATGCTAAGTAAGGGTACTTGATAGCATCTATCATGCAAATTTTCCCTTACCCTCTTCCTCAGAGTTTTGCTGCCTTTAGGGCTTATTGTGGCTGATTTGCAAAGAGCAACAGGCTTCATTTTGGAAACTATATCAATAACCAAGGATTGCTTGGTTTGATCTAACCAGGAAAGAATCAAATGGTTTAAACCTAGGCTGTCCAAGCTTGGGTGGCTCAGTCAGTTGAGCATCCAACTTGATTTTGGCTCAGGTCATGATCTCACAGTTTGTGAGATCCAGACCCAAGCTCCACGTCAGACTCTGTGCTGATAGAGCAGAGCCTGCTTGGGATTCTCTCCCTCTCTCTCGGCTCCTTCCTCACTTGTGCACATGCACTCTGTCTCTGTCTATGTCTCTTTCAAAAACTAAATAAATACATTTAAACCTAGGCTGTCCAAGCTAGTAGCTACTAGACATATAAGGTTATTTTAGCTAACTGCTCTTTCTTTGTTTTCTTTTCTTTCTTTCCCCTTCCCTTTCCTTTTCCTTCCTTCCTTCCTTCCTTCCTTCCTTCCTTCCTTCCTTCCTTCC
>NW_024412532.1:16634-49986 GCF_014898765.1 Herpailurus yagouaroundi
TCCTTCCTTCCTTCCTTCCTTCCTTCCTTCCTTCCTTCCTTCCTTCCATTCTGTTGTTCTCTCATCCAGGCCCACTTCCTCTTTTTCATGGTTTCTCTGCAGTTTATATGATGCAGTTTTGAATTATCACATTAGAATACCTTCAAACAATATCTTATCAATTCACATATACTGAGCTTCTCTATCCTCTCTCTCCTTCGTACTATATTATTATGTCATCCTTTTATTTGTACATATTATAAATGTAATAAATTGTCATTACAGCTTCATTTAACATTTCTGGTGGCCATGAAATATTTAATCTTCTACCTGCTCAAAAATGTTTCTATTTCACTCTTAATTTTGGTATAGAATTCTAGTTTGAGAGGGTTTTTTTTCTTTTCCTATTTTAAGTAGAGTTTGCATAGTTTAAAAAAAGTGTAGAGTTGTTCATTTTTTGTTCTTCTGTATATAATGTATCTTTTTGCCTCTGACGGATTTTGAAATTTTATAAATTGCTCATTTTCAGCAATTATTATACGTCTTGAAGTGATTTCTTTGTTTTTCTTGAGGAATTCAAACCTGATTTTGTTTTGTGAATTGATACTTGATTCATTAGAGTTTTTAAACATTATTTCTTCAAATTTTTGTTTCCTGTCATCTCTGAATCCAATACCACAAGTCTTGGGTCACTTGATATTTCTTATAGGTCACTCAGGTTCTGTTAAACTTTTCCACAATTTTTTTGGCTTTTGCTTTAGTTTCAATGATTTCTATTTTCTATCCAGAGTGATTTTTGTTGTTGATGTTCCTTTGTCTTTCAAATGGAATTTCTCATTTTCTATCCTGTATTTTACAGCCTGAAAAACTCCATACCATCCTTTTTTTATAGCTTTCATTTTTTCTCTCATGATTCTGTCTTCTTATAAGTTCCTGATTTCAAAATATCTATTCCAGAAACTTTAATTTAAAATTTCATCATCTCAATATTTCTGAATATGGTTTTCTTGACGATTTTTTTCTCTTGGTTATAGGTCACATCTTAACTCTTCTTCCAATTATTAATAATTTTTATATATTTAAATTTTCATATTTAGTATTTAAATATTTATATTTGTATTAATTATTGATAGGATAATACAATAGGATATTGTATTAGGATATATACAATAGGATATATAAGTGGTTCTCAACCAAGGGACATTTGGCAATATGTGTGGACCTTTTTGGGTGTCACACACAGGGGGATACTACTGGCATGTAAGAGACAGAGGCCGGGAATGCAGCTAAATATACAGTGCCCAAGGCAATCTCTCACAAAAGAAAATTATCCAGCTTATTCAACCACATGGATGTGTTCCCTATAGACACCCCTCTTTGCTTATCAGAGCTCTACAATTATACTATCCTTATAAATGATATGGATGTTATACTAAATTTGTTAGAACATTCAGCCACTTGACAGAAAAAGTAAATTAAGTGAGACAGTGAAAAGCCAGCAGCAAGCATCCATTTGTGCCAAGTCTGAGTACTGTACCTTCCAATCTACTCAATTCATAGGCAGGGAGGTAAAGTCAGAGCCCATATATTGAAGCCTTTATTCTACCTTATGTAAATGAAGGTAAGAAGCCATCTCCATGTGGCCAACCATAGATTCAAGTGTCTAAAATTCAGAGTGTTTATTATTGCTACTCTCCTGACTTTCAGCAGCACTTGCAAGACTGACTCCTAGATTCTCAATGTTCTATATTCCATCTACTAAATTTTGTTTTTCTTGGTCCTGCTTTTCAGTTAGAAAACCAGTTGGCCTCTCCTTAACTGATATGCCCCTTACTATTATGCATTTTAAAAACAGATTTCAAGAGGAAAGTGTCCTCCTTTTTGCCCATGGAGGGCCAAAAAATCTCTTCCTTATCCTCTAAAAAGGGGTCAAGGAACTTGTAAATTTCTTTACCAACTCAGATACCACTTTACTCAAGATTAGTGCAGATATGAGTTACGTATTGCTGGCTTCAATTTTCTTCAGGCATCTTGGTCTATGACAGAAGTTCCTCATAACCTTTGGTAAGAAATTATGTCCATTCTTTTTAAAAAATTTTTTGGTTCATGCTCTCTCTCTGTCTCAAAAATAAATAAACGTTAAAAAAAATTTTAAAAAGGGCACCTGGGTGGCTCAGTCGGTTGAGCGTCTGACTTCAGCTCAGGTCATGATCTCGCGGTCCGTGAGTTCAAGCCCTGCATCGGGCTCTGTGCTGACTGCTCAGAGCCTGGAGCCTGTTTAGGATTCTATGTCTCCCTCTCTCTCTGACCCTCCCCCATTCATGCTCTGTCTCTCTCTGTCTCAAAAATAAATAAACGTTCAAAATTTTTTTGGATTCAATGTTGTTCAGTACTTTTGATTTTTTTTTGCACCTTTTCGTAGATTTTAGTAAGCAACGTTAAGTGAATATTAACTTTAACTCATAGACTTGAATCTATTTTTTTTTAGGTTTCATATACTAACAATCAAACAAATGGAGAAAAAAAAAACATTCCATGGTGTCTGAGGTTATTTTGCTGGGCCTCACAGAATTTCATGAGTGACAGCTTTGCTTATTTTTTTTCCATTATCTATACAGTCACTGTATTAGGTAACCTCATTATCTTTGTAGTAAAACTGGACCCTCAGTTATACTCTCCCAAGTACTTCCTGCTGGAGAACCTCTCCTTTATTGATAAGTCCCTGATCTCCTTTGCTACTCCTAAAATGACCTATGACCTAATTAGTGAATATAAGGCTATCTCCTACAAAACTGCATGGCCCAGATGTTCTTCCTTCACCTTTTACACGGAAGTGAGATGATGTTGCTTGTAGCCATGACGATAGATTCACTGCAATCTGCAAACCCTTTCATTACAAAAATATCATGATCCATTGTATTCGCATCGGACTTGCAATTCTGTCCTGGACCACTGGTTTTGTTCACCCTGTGAGCCAAATGGTGTTCACTGTGCCTTTACCATTATGTGGTCCCAATGTTGTGAATAGTTTTTCTGTGATCTGCCTCAGGTCATCAGACTTGCCTGCACTGACACATCTTGGAGCTATAGGTCATTGCATTCAGTGGACTACTCACTTTGTTCTGTTTCACCTTTCTGTTCGTCTCCTATAGCATCATTCTAATTACTGTCCGGTGGCGCTCCTCCACCAGGTCTTCCAAGGCTTTGTCCACTCTCTCAGCCCACATTACAGTGGTGGTGCTGTTCTTTGGACCTTGCAGCTTTATCTACATATGGCCATTCAGCAAGATCTCCATAGATAAGATCCTCTCTGTGTTTTATGCAATTTTCACTCCCCTTTTAAATGCAATCATCTACACGTTCAGGAATAAAAACATGAGAAAAGCAATAAGAAAGATAAAGAACAAGCATGTGAGTCCCAGATCAACCTTTTAACTGAAACATTACAATCATGAAAGACATCATCATCATTGTTGCCACCACCATCATCCAAAGACACTGAGGCATATGATTTTGTATGAAATATAAGTCACATCTTGAGAACTGGTAATCCTTCCCTACACAACATATATATGCAATAAAACATCCTGAATTATGTATCCAAACACAAACCCTTCCAATATAATCCCATTCATGTATGTTGTAATTTTCAGGTTTTTGTTGTTTTCAGATATTTACTGAGATTTAACCATGGATGAGGCACTTTGCATGTGTTTTCTCTCAACATTATAATGGTGAAAATAGAGCATATTATTAACATATTCTCAGTAGAAAACTCAGCATTACAAAATTTAATGAACTTGCCACAGAAATAACAAGCACTAAACAGAGAATCTAATCCAAACTCTAACTTCAACATCTATGCCTTTATAACAGATTTTCTATCTAATTTTAATAACATTCATAAATTTATTCTTGTTCCTGCCACATGTTCCCAATAAATAACTCCCAACAAGAGCAAACAAAAAATTCCCATTGACCTGAAAGTAAAAAAGTCCCAGCCATTTCAGTCTCCTCATACCTCTGATTTAATAGAAGAGTTTATTAAGTCAACTGAAAAGATTGATCCCAATAATCAAGGTGTACTAGGCTTAGTGTTCCTCAATAGAGCAGGAAAGATCATATATGAGATTCAAACGATTCTCTGTGGTGTTTCATAATATTTGCATACCAAGTAATAAAAGTAAATAAAAATGTTTTTCACAGGGGCTGCATCAATTTACATTTCCACCAACAGTGCACAAAGATAACATTGTACGGTAACAAACAGTGACTACAATTATTCTAGGGAAAAATGAGTAATGTACAGTAATGTATAGAACTGCTGAATCAACATATTGTACACCAGAAACTAATATAATATTTTACATTTATTATATGTAAAGTAAATGAGAATATTTCAGTTAAGTAAATGAGAATGATATAACCCAATAAAATTTTACATCAGGTTCACCCCACCAAATAAAGAATCATTATCATCAGATTTATTAGCTGACCAGAAAAAAGAAAGCAATTGGCAGTAAAAGAAGACAACCATGGACAATTGAGTTTCCCAACCCATTAGTAAAATGCTGATGGTAGAAACCAAAAATATTTTCTTTCTGAATATGTGCTAGGATAACTGTGCATTTATGGTATTTATAAAGAAATTTCAAATTCTTTTTTTCTTTTATTTTTCCTCACCAAGAAGATGCTGGTGATTAACTTTACCATTTAGTCTCTAGGCTATGGAATGACCCTGTGGGATTATGATTAAGCTACAGGAGATCCCAACACAGCACTGAGATGGATATAGGAAGCTATGAAAACGTCTAGCTTTCCATTTGGAGAAAAGATAAGAATGTCTTAATTTGTATGCAGGATAAATGAATGTTTTAGCTGAAGCAATTATCTTTGATTGGAAATTTAAATAAAGGTGGAGTGGTGTGTATGGAATCTAAGCAACAAATGGGAAGATGATTCAGAATATTTCTGGTGACTCACTGCCCCATATTAGCTTTTCTCTTTACTAGATAGCTACAAGCCTGAAAATTACTTTTCATGAATTCCTTGTAAACTTAAAACTTACTAGCATCAGGTTCTATCAGTGGAAGACATTGACATGATATTGGAAGGCAGAAAAAAGGGGGGAAACTTTACATTCCTCTGCCTTGAGCTGTGGCTGCAGAGTATCCAGCCACCAGGCCACCGGGCAACCATGGACTCCAGAAATACTTTGGAGGGCTCAGCAGCATCAGTAAGGTGGAAGGGTCCAAGGCTCCTAAAGCTTCATCAAGTGCATGATCTCTTACATTCTTACTCAGTAATAGGCTAGAAGTCCCAACACAGTAATGGTGACACTGTCCCAGCAGCATTTATGTATTATGGGTAATTTCTCTTCCTCTTTTGCTATTCCAGCCTTCAAGGTGGTATCTAATTTTGTGGACCTAGATTTTTCATTTGCTAAATAAGATGTAAGAAGTACATGACTACAAGGACCTCCCAGCTCTAACATATAATTATTATACCTTCAATTATAATAAAATATATAAAATATGCAATTGATTTGAGGAAGACAATTCTCCTGTAATAGAATTTCTGTCTAAACTATATAATTCCTTTCCTTTCTATTATATTGTCTTTGTACACTCCTAACAACACACATATTAAATGCAGAACTAAAGAAACCATTTTAGAAACTTGCATGGGATGAGAAGGAGAGGAATAAGAGAAACAAATACTGGGAAAGCTATCAACATAAATGAATGCCACCTTTCCCTCTCAAACAAAATGAAAGGGCAAATTAAAGCTGTAATGTAGGCTTTATTCCTATTAATTACAATATACTTAACTGTATTAATTTCATATCCAAGTTTTTCTGTTGTCAGTGTATCATGGGGCATGAAATTCCATGTAGCAAAGGTATTCATCCCCAATTGTAGCTGCTATATTCATCAAATAATCATTTCTTCAAAGTGCATCTACTAAAATTACTGTCATAAAGGTCTCCAAAGCAAAATTCCTGCTCACTCACCTGATAATCACATAACACAGACCTTCAAAGAGGGCAGGGTGCGTGGCTGTCCTCTGTGTGCTCCTCCAGACCATCATCATCATTTAGCATACACTCTGTGTCCTCCTGGGGGTTGACCTACAAGAACACACCATTTTCATCTTTATTTTCCCTAATTTGTATGATTATCCAGTTTTTAAAAATATCTAAGGTAGGAAAGCAATGAATTAAGGTAGGATAATGGTGATAGGATATTTTGACAAGGGCCTGAGTAGAAACGAAAACAAGGAGAACATTACAGGTCATTGGAGAAAAGAGAACAGACACTTCCTGTTCATCTTTACATCTGAATTCAGTCCCTTTTCTAAACGTACCACTCCTCCTACTCACTGTTCTTTCTTCTCTTCTTCCTACAAATCCTCACATATTCTCTGAGGCTTGTCATTTGTGTTCACTGATCATAAGGAATGTGTTCACTTTGTAAGTGTTTTGAAGATAATAGCAACCAAGCCTAAAGCTGTATGTGAAAGTGTCACTTGGAATTGGTCACCAAAATTTTAAAATTGTTACAATATGTTATATACACCATGTACTAAATTAAATATTTTTACTTGGTTTATTGCCAGTTTGACTTGATAATTATGTATCTTTATATTGTCTCTAGACATGCATTGATTCATTCTATATAAGAAAATACAGTGTAATTAACTGTAACACAGAAAGATTCCAACATACTTGTTGAATCATATCTCCTAAGGAATTCTACTGGAACACACGAATTCAATCAATATTTGACAACTAGACCATAAATATACATTCCTTTAGCTTTGGAGGCAATATGCATCTTAATACGGCCCCAGATTTAGGATTAGATTGACAGGCTTGAATACCAGCTTTGACCCTTGGTAGCTGTGTAACAGCATAAATCATTAAATACTTCGATGCCATAATTTCTTTATATGCAAAATGAGGATAATAATACTATTCACCTCATGGGATTCTTATGAGGATTAAATGTGTTAATGTATATGAAACATTTAGAGTTTAGCACACAGTAATCACTTAATAGCTATTGATCATTTTTGATCACTCTAGATGCTATGAATAATGTCTAAAAAGCCAAGTAAAGACAATTTAGTATGACATGTCATAACCAGAGCAAACTCTATATGTTAGGGTTGAATCATTTCATTATTTACTCTTACCCACCACTTACATTTACACAGAAGACACACACTTTGCACTGTGAACAACAGTAATACAAGGTATTAGGAAAAGAAGTTCATAAAGATCTGAGGATGAGTACATGTTTCATAAAATTCTCAGTATACTACCCAACAGAAACTAAAAAGCAAAATTATTTTAATGAATCGGAAGGCTTTCTTTCATGTATAAATTAGCTTCTAGGTGTGTGTTTATTTCAGAAACATAGAATAACCTTAAAAAAATAACTTCCGTGATACAGGATAACACAATCTCATCTTCCAAATTATATATTCCTTATATATTTTTGTAACATAATCTCACAAGGAGACAGATAATTGTGTTAATAAAAGGCAAAATAAATACTAATATAGCTACTTATCCAATTTGTCCAAGGGAGCAAATTAGTGACAGTCAATATCAATTGACAAAAGAGTATCATTTGAATGAATAAGATAATAGAAAATAAAACTTCCACTCTCTTAATACTTTTTAATTGCTGCATAACTATGAGAATATTGTTTCAGAATGTGACCCATAAAATAATTTCAAATTATAGATAGTGATGCCGACATATTTAAGATTATGTATTCTCATAACACCAACTATTATCATCAATTAGAAATAGTAAAACATCAGTGCTAATTGTGGCTTTATTTTTTTTTTTATTCTCTTTGTATAAATGAACTTCCGGATCCTCTATGAATCAAGTAAATGGATCTTAAAAATGGATCTGTAGTGACTGAATTTATTTTACTAGGATTTTCTGGACAATAGGAACCTTGAATTTTCTTCTTTGTAACATTCTCCCTAATCTACAGTGCTACTGTGGGGGGGGAACATTCTCATTATGGTCACAGTGACATTAGTTCCATACTTCATTCTCCCATGTACTTCCTCCTTGGAAATGTTTTTTGGATGTGTGTCTCTCCACTGTCACCACGCCAAAGATAATCACAGACTTGCTCAGTGAACACAGGATCTTCTCCATATTAGGCTGCACGACCCAGATGTTCTTTATGCACTTCTTTAAGGGTACAGAGATGACTCTTTTAAATTGTTTTTTGTTTGCTTGTTCTTGTTTTTTTGTTTTTTGTTTTTGTTTGTTTTTGTGGTTGTTGTTGTTCTTTTGTTTTGTTTTGTTTTTGTGTTTAGAGAAAAAGAGAGCACACCCATGTGCAATCAGGAGAGGGACAGAGAAAGAGTGGGAGAGAGAATTTCAAGCAGGCACCACACTGATCAATGAGTCCTATGCTGGATCCATCTCAGGACTATGAGACCATGACCTGAGCCAAAATCAAGATTTGGACATTTAACTGACTGAGCCACCCAGGTGCCCCCAAAATATCAGGCATATTAATTTAGGACTATTTATAGGCTGTTTCCCTCACCTAGGATGATCTTCCATCATTTCTCCATCCAGCTAAATTCCTCCTAAAATATACAACCCAGACATAATATTAGATTTTAGAACCCCTTTCCTATATGTCCTTGGCCAATTTAGATTTCTTTTTTTTTAATTCTTTTACATGTTTATTTGAGAGAGGGACAGAGCACAAGTTGGGAGGGTGGGGTGATGCCAAGAGAGAGGGAGACACAGAATCCAAAGTAGGTTACAGGCACAGAGCCTGATCCAGGGCTCAAACTCACAAGCTGTGAGATCATGACCTGAGCTAAAGTCAGACACTTAAAGACTGAGCCACCAGGTACCCCTAGATTTCTTTTTTTAAAATCATTTATAGCATGCTGTGATTTCCATCCTTTGCACAAGTTATGGCAGCAATACTTGTATAATTATAGTGGACAAAGGTCCACTTTGTCTTTAGGCTGTAAACTCCATGTATTTCCAGTATCTAACATACATATTGGCACCCAGTAGTTCATGTATATTTATTGAGTGAATAAAGAAAATATGAATTATTTTATTATAGTAGAATATTATTCAATTTCACCTTCACTTAAGCAATACATAGACTTCTTCTATCTTCTTCTAAGACAGAAACTGTTAAAAACACTAAGAGTACACAAGGGCTTATGGTGCTCATGTATTTTAATAAATTACAAGCATTAGAGCCTTGTAATTAAAGCAAAGGAGAATGGAATACATTAAAAATTTCAGTTAAATGGAAGAGGAGAAATAAAGCAAGTTCAGAATATTTGCTATATGCAATTACATTCAACTCTTCATACATGGTAAACATAAAATCTCAGTCTTACATTGTAGCACACCCTATATTAAACAAACCATAACCATTTATAAGGTAAAATATACATCCAGTGGTAGATGGGATTATTCTCCAACTGATAAAATATTACATGAGAGTTTTGTGTCTATAGTATAGCACACTCAAAATCCTGAGCCCCTCTGTTTACAAAACATCTAAGACTGCTAGAAACATCTAAAATAACCATTAAAATCCATTCAAAATGTTAAAAGAAAGTAAACAAATTACATTTGAGGCCCAATATGAAGCTTGAGCTCCGTTCCAGGAGGATAAACCTGCACTGAACCATTTACTACTCTGAAAACATCTACAGAATGCTATTGCCCAGAGATCCTACAAATTTAGGAGAGTACTATGGATTGGGAATTGGGCCTGAACAGGGATAGAGACCAACTGGAGGCCATGCTGAGTGCTCAGATTTTGAAAAGAAAAAAAGAGAGTATTAGAAGAAAGCCTGCCTAGCAGAGCAGACAGCAAGAAAAAAATGTTACCAAAACTTGATTCTTGGTATAGATGAAATTAAATGCTTCCTTAACAAGGATTCACTTGTCACTTAATTCTTTGTATTTTCCCACACCTCAAAATGAGAATTTTATTTTAACTTGCTATTTAAGGATACAGGTTTAGGTGTTTGGCACGAGTAAACACAAATATTCACTGAAAAGAAATGTTCCTTGAAAATGGGCTACAGTGAACTCTCACAGAAAGGTTTTGCAGATAAAAACTCACAATCAAAAATCACAAGACAAACAAATCTCAACACAAATGGGAGGAGAAAATGAAAGACAATGCATGGTATGGGAGAAAAAAATATTTACAAATCATGGATTTGATAAGGGACATAGGTATAACTAAAAAAAAGTCTTCAAAGAAGATACACAAATGGCCAATAAGTATATGAAAAGATGCTCAATATCATTAGTCACTAGAGACACACAAATGAAAATCACAGTAAGATACCACTGTACTCCCACTAGGATGGCTGTAGTCAAAAAGACAGACAATAACACAGAACAGTCAGAATCCTTATACACGGCCTTATACAATGTACAATGGACAACCATTTTGGAGAAAATTTAGCAGTTTCTCAAAATTTTAAACACAGAGTTACTGTGTGACCTATCAATTTCATGCCAAATATGAATATACAAAAGAAATGAAAACACATGCCCCTATGAAAGCCTGAATATGAATGGTTATAGCACCTTCTTTATTCATAATAGTAAAGATATTTAAAAACCCAAATGTTCATCACTGATGAATGGATGAACAA
Source organism: Herpailurus yagouaroundi (assembly GCF_014898765.1). Lineage (NCBI taxonomy): Eukaryota > Metazoa > Chordata > Mammalia > Carnivora > Felidae > Herpailurus > Herpailurus yagouaroundi. The sequence goes on from NW_024412532.1 coordinate 27,307, forward strand.
ATGTGGTATATCTACACTATGGAATATTATCTGGCAATAAAAGAATCCAGTACTGACACAAGCTACAACATGCACAAATCTTGAAAACATAAGGCAATGTGAAAGAAATGAGTCACAAAAGACCTCATATAGCACAAGTCCATTTGAATGAAGTGTCCACAATAAGCAAATTTTTATGGGTACAAAGTAGACTGGTTATCTAGGTGTGTGGGGAGGGGCAAAGGATGGGGTCTTTTGTGACTGCTTTCTCTTGTTTAGCCTAATTTTTTCAAGATTCATCCACATGGCAGCATGCATCAATACTTAATGCTAGGGGTCACATCAGAAACATGGCAGAGTAGGAAATCCACAAATACACCAATCATCAAAATTCTTTTTGAGAAAAATCAAAAACTAATTCAAAGTCTCTTGCACCCCAGGAAAATGCAAAACCAGGCTCACTGAAGCTTTTAAGGAGATTCAGGATACCCTTTTACCAGAAATCTTGCCCCTGTCACAATGTCACAGGATCAGGAAGATACCCCCAATGTCCCAACTTCATCAATTGGAGGGAAGGAGTGGGTTTGCATTTATACTATCCCAGATTTTCAGAGGCAGCTTCCTGAAGACAAGATTCTGTTTTGCCAGTCTTGGAGCTCTGACAGGCCTGGCACAGTTTAGCTGCCTGGGGGAGAACAGAGGCAGTAGCTTGGGGCAGTACATGCTGTTGATCTTGCCCACTGCTCAGCACAGAGTGAGTATATTAAAAAATCCAGCTGTCAGCTTCTGCCAGGAGAGTCAGACTTAATTCATGCATCCAGCACCCTAACTTTTCTGGGGCTTCCCCAAGAATTAGCATCTGTCTCACCAATCCCGAAGCTCTGATGGTTCTAGCATAGTCTAACCAGCTGGGGGAGAACAGAGATGCAGCTTGGGCTGATAGATGCCAGCGCTTTCCCCACACCCTACCCCAAGCTCAGCACAGAGTGAGAAAACAAAAATCACTACCAAGAAGCTGCCTGTTTCTTCTTGGGGACAGAAAATATTGTAGAGCTCCCCAGATACCCTGGCTAGGCTTACTGGTGGGGATCTCTTCCTATATAAGACCAATCTGTGGAGATTGGGAGAGGTGCCTACATTGTCCAATATGCATACACCAACACAAAGAATTGAAAATGGAGAACCAGACCAAATGTCCCAAAGAAAGGTAAAAGATAAATCTTCAGAAACTAACCCTAATAAAATGGACTTACATGATTTACCTGACAAAGAATTAAAAACAACCATCATAAAGATGCTCTTCGAGGTCAAGAGAACAATGTGTAAAGGAGACTCAATATTCCCTTTCAATAATACTCCCATGATTCCTGCTTATACATGAAAGCTCATTCTTGAAATTGGTTTTGTGTCAGTTTGTTTCCTTTTTTTATGAGGCCCAGTGTGTCCCAAGAGTCATCCTGGGACTGTAGTTATCTCACTGGAGAGGAACTTAGGCCAGGCCTAAAGGATCACCTGTTGCCTTACAGGAGAAAAGGCTCTGAAACTTCCTTGAACAGGAGGAAGTTCTAGCTCTTACTAAAATGAAGGGGTCTGCAGAGCCAAAGCCTTCAGGAGCATTTATCCAGATATACTCATGCCCAATGTCAGGGTCCTAATTTTTTCCTTCTAGTGCCTTGACCTTACCAGAATACACATGCCTTGCCTGAGTGTTTATATTGTGTTGGAGCTGTGTAAGTCTGTTAGATCTTCAATCTAGTCCTTGTCTAAGGTATTTCTACTACAGGACATAAGGACTTCTTTGTAAATGACCAAAGAGCTCCTAAGGTCCCTACACTTAACTGATAGCTGCTTGTTATGGTCTTCTGTTTCTAATTATTCCAAGGCATCAATACAACTTAGCAATAAGCAAATAACTCCACTATTTGTAGTTATTTTGATCCCTTTGACTTCCAAATGACTGGATCACTTACCTCAAATAGCATTCCTTTCCACAAGATGTTTCCCCAGGTCACCACCACTGAAATCTTGAGCGATCAAGCATTTATATTATGCCAGGACTTGCCTGTGTCTTATCTACCTTGTAACAGAGTCTTATTTGCACATAAGTCTTATTTGCACAACCACAAAGCCCATTTATCACCTGTTTTCTCAGACCACTCCCAATACCAATTATGCCAGTTTAGGTCACCTGAAAAGTAGATGCCAGTGGGATCAGAGTATATCCATAGTGAAATATGACTCAGTAATAAAATTAAAAAAACATTTTTAAATATATGAAACAACAAAAATATAGACCTAAAACATCCCTAGTCAGAAGACAGTCAAAAGAATACATATTATGAGGTTTTATTTGAATGATTAAAAAATAGACAAAACTGATATTTAGTGACAGAAATGAGAATAGTCCTTAGCTCTGATGGCGAATATTTACTGCAAAGTGGTATAAGGGAAATTTTTGTTTGATAAGTGTTTTATAATTTGATTAGTGTGAGAGTTTCATAGACGAATGCATAGGAAAAAATTCCAATCTATACATTTAATATTTGTTCATCTAAACACACTTATTTCTAATATCATAAAGGGAATTAAAACATAGAAGTAAAAAAAAAAAGAGCAACAAAACAATAAAGAAAGTGGTTCAAAGTAGGATTTGGGATGGTATCCTTTCAACAATACTGGCAATAAAAAAAAAAAAAAAACATTGTGGTAGATTGTGAAAGTGATGTTAATCACCATAGAGCAATATACTGCTTTGTTTCTTACCAGAAACCACTTTTTTTTTCCTTCCTTGCGGAGTCTCTAGCCAGCTGTAAGTTCTTACAGCCAATGTCTAATTACATTCTCCAAGGTAAAATTATGCCTGGGGGAAAAGAATTCTAGATTGGCTGGGCTTAACAGATATCTTGCTATTTGATTTTTTTAAATTTGTTTGTCTTTTGAATTTTTGTGACCTTATTTGTCTCTAACTCTACTTCTTATGTTAAAATTAAACTAGCAGTGCACTATAATTAATAGTATCTTCCAATTTGCATGTTCTTTGCAGCAAAATATTCTGATTTATAGTAAATTATTATTGCCCAATATCTCTTTCCCTGGCACTAACACCTGAATGGAGAGCCATGTTGTACAAATTAAAATGTACTTTACAAAATATGACATTTAATTTACATGTTTCTGTAAGTGTACACATCTTCTCAGTTCAAACAGAGGAACACAGTCATCAAAGTCATAGGTCATTTCATACAACTCAACAGAGTTTTAGTCTTATTTGACAAGGTAATTTGTCAAGCCATTGAGGGAAATAAATTTCTGTCATGATTTCATTAAAAATAAAAACAAATGACTAATAAGTAGAATCCCAGAGGTTCTGTTCATCTAAAAATATTCCAATTTTTAATAGAGAACTTAGTTTGCATCTCAAGGTGCAATATGGAATGATGTAGATAGGGTTCTTTTTTTATATACTGAATTATCTCCTATGATGATCTGCTTCCTTCCTCAAAAATAATGTGACTTTTGTTTTAAGAACTTGAAGGCTGATTTTGCATTATAATTTCTGAATTTTGAATTGACTCCTCTTTGCCTAGAAATGATAAAACAATTGACTTTTCTATAGGATCAAACATCCATCCAATAAAAAGGGAAGGGAAGGGAAGGGGAGAAATAATAAACTGAGAGTATCTATTTTTGTCCTGTTACATTAACATCAAATCTCTGTATCTAAGCAAGCTTGACTTCTATTTATTTTGTCATCCTATGTTTCATATAACGAGTAAAGTTAGTTACTAGAAAGAGATCATTGCCTGATATGATCTTCAAAACCAGTGCACTGTTATTACAAACATATTTTCTTAAAATTTTTCACCATGTACTAGACAAGAACAAACATAATTGCGAGTAATGAAACATTACTAAGTTCAAAATAGCATATGGAGTCAGAAACTAAAATAGAAGAAACAGAAGAAAACTTCTGGCATGCCAGAAAGCAGTGAGTAAACTGAATCATGGAGGACATGGCTGGAGTAGAAGCTTTGATAAGGCAGGGTTGCATAGGGAAAATAGGTATCTGACAACAACCATAGCTATTCACAGCTATTAATTTGTTCTACTGCCTCCATCCCAGCCACTAAACCTGCCAGTTGAAACATAAACTTACCAACCAACTTGACTGTCTCCTTTGTCATGTCCTTAAATCTTTTTGGGTTTTCTCTCTCCCTCTTGCTTTCTCTCTCTTTTTTCCAAGCTAATGATTTCTCTTGCTTTCAATATCAGAAATTTATGATTAAATAAAAAATATTTTAAGTTACAGATTGTGTTATAATATCAATAACTCTATGACTTGCCTAAAATATTAAGTCTTGTTGTTACCTAGTCATTCCTTCTTTGCTAACTTGAATATAAAAGATCTATTCTCTGCTATTACATCTTGTAAAAATAGTTTACTTTTCAAAACCAAGATGCTGTTTTTTTTTTGTTTCAAACTAAACTAGCTCATTTTACTCAAGTTGAAAATGTGAAAAAGATAAATAAGAAAATAACACTTTCCTAGAGAAAGGGTTTTCATTACTAGAATGTGGACAGGTGTCACCTATACTGTTCCCACTGGGTACCAACCTAAGTGGTCACTCATACACTGTTCCAGAAATAAACCACCAACTATTAAACAAGTGGAAGTGGCAGTGGGGCAACATCAAAAAAATCCATTAGATAAGAAAACAACCCAAAAAATTCATATCTGGGGAAAGTGTCACTCAAATGAAAATATTTCAGATGAATTATTTAAAGTGGAATAACTTGGTAAGTAATCTAAGTAATATTTTATTTTATTTTTTTTATTTTTTTATTATTTTTTTTTTATTTTTTTTTCAACGTTTATTTATTTTTGGGACAGAGAGAGACAGAGCATGAACGGGGGAGGGGCAGAGAGAGAGGGAGACACAGAATCAGAAACAGGCTCCAGGCTCTGAGCCAACAGCCCAGAGCCTGACGCAGGGCTGGAACTCCTGGACCGCGAGATCGTGACCTGGCTGAAGTCGGACACTTAACCGACTGCGCCACCCAGGCGCCCCAGTAATCTAAGTAATATTTTAGAAGAAATCAAGAATAAGCTGAATTTAACTTCAGTTGGTTGAAACAAATGGCCACATTTCTTTGAAGTGATTCCCATAAAGGTAGAGTCCATTTCCCCTACCTTTGCATCTGGTCTGGTTTTATGATTTCATTAGAAGAATCAATGCAACAGAGTGTTTTATACTACAAATTTCCATCTTCTCTATATGAATGCTTCTTTGCAATGTGGCATTGTTACCCCTATATTCAAAAGTTGCATATTATTTCTCCATTCCCTTGAAGTTTGGCTGTCTTTGGGACTGCTTTAATTAATAGAATGTGGCAGAACCACCTTTCTGGAATTCCCAGGCTTCACTGAAGATCACTGAAACTAGTTCTTTATGACCTTAGGCATCTGAAAAGACCATGCTGTACAGAAGCCTATGTCACTCTTCCTAAAAATGAAAGGCCACGTGATATAAGAAAGTGGTCCAGTTAAATTCTTTTGCAGGTTGCTGTCCAGTTTTCCCAACACCGTTCATCGAAAAGACGGTCTTTTTCCAATTAGATATTCTTTCCTGCTTTGTCAAAGATTAATTGACCATATAGTTGTGGGTCCATTTCTGGGTTTTCTATTCTATTGATCTATGTGTTTGTTTTTGTGCCAGTACCATAATGTCTTGATCACTACATATTTGTAATATAACTGCAAGTCCAGAATTGGGAGGCCTCCAGTTTTGCTCTTCTTTTTCAAGACTGCTTTGGCTATTTGGGGTTTTTTGTGTTTACAAAGAAATTTTAGGATTGTCTGTTCTGACTCTGAAAATTTCTACTGGTATTTTGCAGGGATTGCATTAAATGTGTAGATTGCTTTGGATAGTATAGACATCTTAACATGAAACTGAACAGACCACTTTCTTATACCATACACATAAATAAATTCAAAATGGATGAAAGACATAAATGTGAGTCTTCAAACCATTAAAATTCTAGAAAAAAACACAAGCAATAACTTCTTTGACATTGGCCATAGCAACTTCTTTCTACATATGTCCCAGAGACAAGGGAAACAAAAGCAAAAATACTTAGGACTATATCAAAATAAAAAGCTTCCACACACTAAAGAAAACAATAAACAAACTAAAAGGCAACCTATGGAGTTGGAGGAGGTATTTGCAAATGACATATATGATAAAGGGTTAGTATCCAAAATATATAAAGAACATATACAATTCAACACCAAAAAATAAATAAATAATCCAATTACCAAATGGTAGAAGACATGAATAGACATTTTTCCAAAGAAGACATAGAGAAGGCCAACAGACACATGAAATGGTGCTCAACATCATTCATCATCAGGGAAATCCAAATCACAACTACAATGAAATATCATGTCATATCTGTCAAAATGGATGAAATCAACAACATAAGAAACAACAGGTGTTGACAATGATGTGGAGAAAGGGAAACCATTCTGCACCATTGGAGGGAATGCAAACTAGTGTTTTCACTCTGGAAAACTTTATGAATGTTCCTCAAAAAGTTAAAAATAGAACTACCCTATGATCCAGCAACCACACTTCTAGATTCAAAGAGCTACATGCACCCCAATGTTTATAGCAGCATTATCTACAATAGCCAAGATACGGAAACAGCCCAAGTATCTATCAAATGATGAATGGATAAAAAAGATGTGGTATATAAATATATACAGTGGAATATTACTCAATAATCAAAAACAATGAAATCTTGCCATTTGCAACAACAAGGGTGGATTATGGAGAGTATTATGCTAAGTGAAATAAGTCAGAGAATGACAAATATCATATGATTTCACTCATATGTGTAATTTAACAAACAACACAAATGAGCAATGGAGAATAAAAAGAGAGAGAGGAAAACCAAGAAACAGACTCTTAAGTACACAGAACAAATTGATGTTTACAACAATGGGGTAGGTGGGGGATGGGTTAAATAGATGATGGGGATTAAGGAGTGCATTGCTGTGATGAGAACCAGGTGATGTTTGGAAACACTGATTCATTATGTTGTAAACCTGAAACTAATATTAGCTGTATGTTAACTAACTGAAATTTAAATAAAAAGTTTTAAATAAGTGAAACGTGAGGCCACATGAAAAGAGGCACTGAAGGATGAAAGAGCACATAGAAGAAGAAGCCCAGCCATACACCTGCTGTTGTATGAGACACAACTGAGGCATCTTAGATCATTTGCACCCAGTTGACCAATTCAGTCAATACCACATGAAGACTTGGCTATCACTCCTGAAACAGTGCCTGAATTCCAGAGTCATAAATACAGAATAAATTTTTGTTTTAAACTACTAAGTTGTGGGGTAGTCTTTCTGCAGTTATAACAAATAGAGATAGGTACCAGTAGTGGGGTTCAGCCATAGCAAAAAACCAAAATCATGTTTCAGGCCATGGTTTGGGATCAACAAAGGCAGAGTCTGGAATATTATCAAGGAGATGATTAGAGGGGCTAGAGGAGTAATGAAGAAATTGAGATTAGATTTCAATCATAGTGACATGTTTGGTGACACTGTCTTCAGAATAAACATGGAATACAGAAAATGTATACATTTCCTTAAGGATATGGCTCAAGAGTATTCTAGGCAGAATACTGACAGCACCAGATGGTTATTTCAACCAGCATGTGACAAAGTACAGAAATAGAGACCCTAAGAAGAAATACTTAGGATCAGTTTTCAAATGATTTTAGAGAAAATATAGAAGGCCCATGACGGTCTCCAAATGGAAAAAAAAAAATTCCATGTAAGAAATAGCTTCAGAATAAAGAATAAATCAATGATGTGGCTCTGAGCCCCTTCGTTAAGTCTTCTGAAATATTAGGGACAGTGCCCAGTAGAATCTTGGCTGGAAAATAAGATTTCCAAGAATCTTACAGGTTTTGTCCACATTAGCCAAGTACACTTAAAGTAGACAAATATGTCTCAGATACAATTATGGATGTGGCTTTTGAAGCATAAAGTATACACAAAAAAGTTTCCTAAGATATGTACAAAGTTTATAGAGAATTATTCTGGTAACACAATAGCTAAATTGTACTGAAAAGGACAGAGTGGAAAATACAGAGTCCTATTGGCAAAAAGCTTGAAAGGACACTACACAGAAGATGATATCCAAATAGCAAACACTTGAAAAGTTGCTCACTACCATTCCTCAACTGGATGTGTAGATCAAAACTACAAAATGCCACTACACACTAGCTTCAATGAACTGCTACATTTAGAAGACTAAAAATTGTTGTGAAGATATACAACATTTATTTCTCTCCTATATTGATGGTAGGGGTGTAAAATGTCACAGCCACTATGGAAAAGCAAGGCCATTTCTCAAGCATGAAAAATATCCTGACCCTATGTTCCAGCAACCCAACTCGTAAGCGTGTACACAAGATAAATGAGAGCAAATGTCCATGGAAAGATTTATACAAGAATGCTCTTGTCAGCTTTATTTATTTCTCCCTCCAAATTTAGGGGGAAAACATTGTTCATATTCAGAAAATGGAATGTTTATTAACAAGAAACATGGATAAATCTCAAAAGAAATATATTGAATTTAAAAACCCAGACACAAAACAACACATATTTTATGATCCCATTTATGTTACTTTCAAAAACATACAAAACTAAACCATGTTGATAAAAATAAGAATAGTGGTTATTTCCAGGGATGTAATTGGCTGAAAATGATTTAGAGGGAAATTCCTCATGTCTTCGAAATACTCTGTATCTTGTCCTTTGTCATGGTCAGAAGGTATATATTTGCTCAAAAATTCATTTACTTGTATATGGAAGGTTTGATCATTTTATTTTACATAAATTACCACTCATTAAAGTTTAGAAAAAAATACCATGTACATGCAGGCACACACTAACATTGATCCTCTACTTAATTTCTGAGGATGTGTCCTTCATACATTCAAAAAGTGACACATTTAGGTTTAATTATTGAAGAACACATTGTGATAACCAAAAAATTGTAAATGCCTTATATTTTCCTCATTAGGAGAAAAAAATAAAGTTATATATTAACAAACTGAATAATAAACAGCCATACATATAAAGAGTTAGGAAACACTTTAAGTATTAACACAAAAAATTTCCCAAAAAACACTGTAAGTGAAAAATAAGGTACAAGATATTGTATGATATGTTTCAAATATATGTTCAAAACAGGAAAATAAACCAATGTACATAAATACTATTTACATAGTCACAATTTTGAAAATTTACACAAGAAATTGATTGTTTTCTCTCTGGTTGGATGGGTTATAAGTTATGGATGGGGGAATGCGATGGGAAGATCTCTTGGGCAACTTTTTTTTTTACCTTAAAAATGTTTAACTATGCATACATATTACCTATTCAAAAATTAAATGTATGCTTAAAATAGCAAGTTTTTTCCTATTACTAAACTCATCTTGTCTGAGTCACTTCCATGTTTTTAAATTGCAATGCTATTATTTATGGTTAATCCCTCCAAATTCTTGAGTTATCCTGATTCCTCTTTTCAGACATCATGTCTATCACCAAGTCCAAATGACTGTACCATAAAAATACATGTTGAGTTCTCTTTATTCTTTCTGCTACCCACTTCCTTCCTCCATTCTCCAGCAGGCTAAGTCCCCAAATTCACCTGTGCATAGTACTGCAAAATCTTCAAACTGTTCTTGCTTTTACACTTGCCTCCTTCAAATCCCTCTTCCCCACAGTAGCCAGAGTGGCCTTCAGATTACAAAAGCCCTACTGTAATTGTGAGTACACAGGTAGAAGAATGACTACATGTCGTATCCTGTGCAACTGCTGCCTACCTCTCTGACATGGCCTCATACTTTTCCTCCATGTGCCCATGACTTAATCACCACGTGGGTTCTTTTCTGTTCCTCCATGCACCAGCTCTTTGTTCTTGCTCTTCCCATTGCCTGTTCTGCCCTCTCTCAGACCTCCCACAGCTAGATTTATCTAGTTATTCAGCTTAAATGTCACCCCCTCAAAAAGGGCTTTTCTAATACCCAGCCTAAAAGAACACAATACTTGTCCCCATTTGTTTTCCAACATATCACTCTGTTATATTCTTCATTTTTGACAGTTTTAAACCTATCCTCTTTGCTCTTTGACTGACTCCCTCCACTGGAATATAAACTCCCTGAGAGCAAGGACTTCATGTACCATAACTAGTGCTGAATTGCTGACCCATCCATACACTAAGCCTTCCAAATGATAGATACTTACAACATTTTGTAAAAGAAAGAAATTCCTTTCCACGGTTTCTGATTGGGAAATATCTGAGGAATCTGCAACAGTTTCCCAAAGAAACAACCATCGTGGGTGGAGCCAGGACTACAATCTTGTCCTCTGAATTCCAGTCTCATATTTTCACCACTACTGGATGCCTTGTGTAGTAAACTAGTTCAGGTCATCCTAAGATACACCTCTTAAAACACGCACGCGCACACACACACACACACATTTCTTTTTAATATTATAAAATTGCCTGAGATTAAAATGCTTTCTCAGCTGAGACGAGAGGCCCACTGTAGACTAGTTAAATTCTCTATATTATCCTGGGTATTTTGTAATTAAAAAACAAAAAAAAAAGACTTTGTATTTCCAAAGATCTCTCCTCTCTCCTCTGATCCTCTGCTCCCTCTCTTCCCTCCCTCTTCCCCCAACCTTTTTGTATTTGTACATGTGGCTTTGTGGTACAGGTATCTCTGTGATCATGGTTTCTCTGTCCCATTATCTTTTCTCCTATTTTTTCCATTTGTGTCCTGTCATGTTTTTCCTTCTGTTCTCTCTCTTCCATTGATGTTATATTTCTAGCTATCTGTATTCATGGAAATTGATCCTACAGATAACGTTTCAAGAAGCAAAATGACATATATTCAAAGTTATTTATTTGCACCACAAAATTAATAGAAAAAAATGGTCAACAATATTATCTCCATCCCTTTACCTCCTCTATTTTTCATGATCTCCCACTCCACCTCTGACTGACAGAACACACACTACACACACACACACACACACACACACACAGACACACACCTTTCTTTTTAATATTATAAAATTGCCTGAGATTAGAAAGCTTCCTCAGCTGAGATGAGAGGCCTTCTGGAGACTAGTTGATATCTCCACATGACTTTCAATTAATTCTTTTTTTTAATGAAATTTATTGTCAAATTGGTTTCTGTAAAACACCCAGTGCTCGCCCCCAAAAATGCCTTCTTCAGTACCCATCACCCACCCTCCCCTCCCTCCCACCACCCATCAACCCTCAGTTTGTTCTCAGTTTTTAAGAGTCTCTTATGCTTTGGCTGTCTCCCATTCTAACCTTTTTTTTTCTTCCCCTCCCCCATGGGTTTCTGTTAAGTTTCTCAGGATCCACCTAAGAGTGTAACCATATGGTATCTGTCTTTCTCTGTATGGCTTATTTCACTTAGCGTAACACCCTCCAGTTCCATACACGTTGCTACAAAGGGCCATATTTCATTCTTTCTCATTGCCACGTAGTAATCCATTGTGTCTATAAACCACAATTTCTTTATCCATTCATCAGTTGATGAACATTGAGGCTCTTTCCATAATTTGGCGATGGTTGAGAGTGCTGCTATAAACATTGGGGTATAAGTGCCCCCATCCATCAGTATTCCTGTATCCCTTGGGTAAATTCCTAGCAGTGCTACTGTTGGGTCATAGGGTAGGTCTATTTTTAACTTTTTGAGGAAACTCCACACTGTTTTCCAGAACGGCTGCACCAGTTGCATTCCCACCAACAGTGGGAGAGGGTTCCTGTTTCTCCACATCCTCTCCAGCATCTATAGTCTCCTGATTTGTTCATTTTGGCCACTGGGACTGGAGTCAGGTGATATCTGAGTGTGGTTTTGATTTGTATTTCCCTGATGAGGAGCGACGTTGAGCATCTTTTCATGTGTTGTTTGGCCATCCGGATGTCTTCTTTAGAGAAGTGTCTATTCATGTTTTCTGCCCATTTCTTCACTGGATTATTTGTTTTTCGGGTGTGGAGTTTGGTGAGCTCTTTATACATTTTGGATATTAGCCCTTTGTCCGATATATCATTTGCAAGTATCTTTTCCCATTGTGTTGGTTGCCTTTTACTTTTGTTGATTGTTTCCTTTGCTGTGCAGAAGCTATTTATATCTTCATGAGGTCCCAATAGTTCATTTTTGCTTTTAATTCCCTTGCCTTTGGGGATGTGTCAAGTAAGAAATTGCTACGGCTGAGGTCAGGGAAGTCTTTTCCTGCTTTCTCCTCTAGGGTTTTGATGGTTTCCTGTCTCACATTCAGGTCCTTTATCCATTTTGAGTTTCTTTTTGTGAATGGTGTGAGAAAGTGGTCTAGTTTCAACCTTCTGCATGTTGCTGTCCAGTTCTCCCAGCACCATTTGTTAAAGAGACTGTCTTTTTTCCATTGGATGTTCTTTCCTGCTTTGTCAAAGATTAGTTGGCCATACATTTGTGGGTCTAGTTCTGGGGTTTCTATTCTTTTCCATTGGTCTACGTGTCTGGTTTTGTGCCAATACCATGCTGTCTTGATGATGACAGCTTTGTAGTAGAGGCTAAAGTCTGGGATTGTGATGCCTCCTGCTTTGGTCTTCTTCAAAATTACTTTGGCTATTCGGGGCCTTTTGTGGTTCCATATGAATTTTAGGATTGCTTGTTCTAGTTTCGAGAAGAATGCTGGTGCAATTTTGATTGGGATTGCATTGAATGTGTAGATAGCTTTGGGTAGTATTGACATTTTGACAATATTTATTCTTCCAATCCATGAGCAGGAATGTTTTCCATTTCTTTATATCTTCTTCAATTTCCTCCATAAGCTTTCTATAGTTTTCAGCATACAGATCTTGTACATCTTTGGTTAAATTTATTCCTAGGTATTTTATGCTTGTGGTGCAATTGTGAATGGGATCAGTTTCTTTGTCTTTCTGTTGCTTCATTATTAGTGTATAAGAATGAAACTGATTTCTGTATATTGATTTTGTATGTTGCAACTTTGCTAAATTCATGTATCAGTTCTAGCAGACTTCTGGTGGAGTCTATCAGATTTTCCATGTATAATATCATGTCATCTGCAAAAGTGAAAGTTTAACTTCATCTTTGCCAGCTTTGATGGCTTTGATTTCCTTTTGTTGTCTGATTGCTGATACTAGGAATTCCAACACTATGTTAAACAACAGCGGTGAGAGTGGACATCCCTGTCGTGTTCCTGATCTCAGGGAAAAAGCTCTCAGTTTCACGTTGATTGATTTGCGACTGTTGAATCAGTCATGCAGCCCAGGAATGAATCCCACTTGATCATGGTGAATACTTCTTTTTATATGCTGTTGAATTCGATTTGCTAGTATCTTATTGGGAATTTTTGCATCTATATTCATCAGGGATATTGGCCTGTAGTTCTCTTTTTTTACTGGGTCTTTGTCTGGTTTAGGAATCAGAGTAATACTGGGTCATAGAATGAGTCTGAAAGTTTTTCTTCCCTTTCTGTTTTTTGGAATAGCTTGAGAAGGATAGGTATTACCTCCGCTTTAAACGTCTGGTAGAACTCCCCTGGGAAGCCATCTGGTCCTGGACTCTTATTTGTTGGGAGATTTTTGATAACTGATTCAATTTCCTCGCTGGTTATGGGTCTGTTCAAGATTTCTATTTCCTCCTGATTGAGTTTTGGAAGTGTGTGGGAAGTGTCCATTTCTTACAGGTTGTCCAGTGTGTTGGCATATAACTTTTCATCGTATTCCCTGATAATTGCTTGTATCTCTGAGGGATTGGTTGTAATAATTCCATTTTCATTCATGATTTTATCCATTTGGGTCCTCTCCCTTTTTTTTTTTTCAGAAGCCTGGCTAGAGGTTTATCAATTTTGTTTATTTTTTCAAAAAGCCAACTCTTGGTTTCATTGATGTGTTCTACAGTTTTTTTAGATTCTATATTGTTTATTTCTGCTCTGATCTTTATTATTTCTCGTCTTCTGCTGTGTTTGGGTGTCTTTGCTGTTCTGCTTCTATTTCCTTTAGGTGTGCTGTTAGATTTTTACTTGGGATTTTTCTTGTTTCTGGAGATAGGCCTGGATAGCAATGTATTTTCCTCTCAGGGCTGTCTTTGCTGCATCCCAAAGCGTTTGGATTATTGTTTTTTTCATTTTTGTTTGTTTCCATATATTTTTTAATTTCTTCTCTAATTGCCTGGTTGACCCACTCATTCGTTAGTAGGGTGTTCTTTAACCTCCATGCTTTTGGAGGTTTCCCAGACTTTTTCCTGTGGTTGATTTCAAGCTTCATAGAATTGTGGTCTGAAAGTGTGCATGGTATGATCTCAATTCTTGTATACTTATGAAGGGCTGTTTTGTGACCCAGTATGTGATCTATCTTGGAGAATGTTCCATGTGCACTCAAGAAGAAAGTATATTCTGTTGCTTTGGGATGCAGAGTTCTAAATATATCTGTCAAGTCCATCTGGTCCAATGTATCATTCAGGCCCTTGTTTCTTTATTGATCCTGTGTCTAGATGATCTATCCATTGTTGTGAGTGGGGTGTTAAAGTCCCCTGCAATGACCACATTCTTATCAATAAGGTTGCTTATGTTTGTGAGTAATTGTTTTATATATTTAGGGGCTTCCGTATTTGGTGCATAGACATTTATAATTGTTAGCTCTTCCTGATGTATAGACCCTGTAACTATTATATAATGCCCTTCTTCATCTCTTTAATTTAAAGTCTAGTTTGTCTAAGTATGGCTACTCCAGCTTTGTTTTGACTTCTAGGCATGATATATAGTTCTCCATCCCCTCACTGTCAACCTGAAGGTGTCCTCAGGTCTAAAATGAGTCTCTTGTAGACAGCAAATAGATAGGTCTTGTTTTTTTATCCATTCTGACACCCTATGTCTTTTGGTTGGCGCATTTAGTCCATTTACATTCAGTGTTATTATAGAAAGATACGGGTTTAGAGTCATTGTGATGTCTGTAGGTTTTATGCTTGTAGCGATGTCTCTGGTACTTTGTCTCACAGGATCCCCCCCTTAGGATGGATCTCTTGTAGGGCTGGTTTATTGGTGACGAATTCCTTCAGTTTTTGTTTGTTTGGGAAGACCTTTATCTCTCCTTCTATTTGAAATGACAGATTTGCTGGATAAGGATTCTTAGCTGCATATTTTTTTCTGCTCATCACGTTGAAGATCTCCTGCCGTTCCTTTCTGGCCTGCCAAGTTTCAGTAGTTAGATCGGTCACGAGTCTTATAGGTCTCACTTTATATGTTAGAGCACGTTTATCCCTAGCTGCTTTCAGAATTTTCTCTTTATCGTGTATTTTGCCAGTTTCACTATGATATGTCGTGCAGAAGATCGATTCAAGTTACGTCTGAAGGGAGTTCTCTGTGCCTCTTGGATTTCAATGCCTTTTTCCTTCCCCAGATCAGGGAAGTTCTCAACTATTATTTCTTCAAGTACACCTTCAGCACCTTTCCCTCTCTCTCTCTCCTCTGGAATACCAATTATGCGTAGATTATTTCTCTTTAGCGCATCACTTAGTTCTCTAATTTTCCCCTCATAATCCAGAAGTTTTTTATCTCACTTTTTCTCAACTTCTTCTCTCTCCATAATTTTATCCTCTAGTTCATCTATTCTCTCCTCTGCCTCTTCAATCCGAGCTGTGGTCCTCTCCATTTTATTTTGCAGCTCATTAATAGCATATTTTACTCCTCCTGGCTTTTCCTTAGTCCCTTGGTCTCTGTAGCAATAGTCTCTGCTGTGCTTTATACTGTTTTCAAGTCCAGAGACTAATTTTATGACTATTATTTTAAATTCACTTTCTGTTATATTGTTTAAATCGTTTTTGATCAGTTCGTTAGCTGTTGCTATTACCTGGAGATTCTTTTGAGGGGAATTCTTCCGTTTCATCATTTTGGATAGTCCCTGGAGTGTTGTGGAACTGCAGGGCACTTCCCCTGTGCTGTCTTGAATAACTTGTGTTGGTGGGCGGGGCCGCAGTCAGACCTGATGTCTGCCCCAGCCCACTGCTGGGGCCACAGTCAGACTGGTGTGTGCCTTCTCTTCCCCTCTCCTAGGGGCGGGATTCAATGTGGGGTGGCATGGCCCATCTGGGCTACTTGCACACTGCCAGGCTTGTAGTGCTGGGGATCCAGCGTATTAGCTTGGGTGGATCGACTAGGTGCACAGGGGCGGGTGGGGAAGGCTCAGCTCGCTTTTTTTGGGAGATCCGCTTCAGGAGGGGCTCTGTGGCACCTGGAGGGAGTCAGGCCTGCCACCAGAGGGATGGATCCGCAGAAGCACAGCGTTGGGTGTTTGCATGGTGCAAGCAAGTTCCCTGATAGGAACTGGTTCCCTTTGGGATTTTGGCTGGGGGAACGGCGAGGGAGATGGCACTGGTGAGTGCCTTTGTTCCCTGCCAAGCTGAGCTCTGTCGTCAGGAGCTCAACAACTCTCCCTTCCATTGTCATTGTCCTCTAGCCCTCCTGCTCTCTGAGCAGAGCTGTTAACTTATAACATTCCAGATGTTAAGTCCCACTGGCTGTCAGAACACACTCCGTCTGACCTCTCCGCTTTTGAATGCAGACTCGGGGGCTCTGCTTTGCAGGGCAGGCTGTCCCTCCACTGCCCCAGCTCCCTCCCTCCAGTCCGTGTAGCACGCACTGCCTCTCCGCCTCTCTGCCCTTCCTTCCCTCTTCTATGGGCCTCTCGTCTAAGCTTGACTCCAGAGAATCCCTGTGCTAGTCTTCTCCTGGTTTTCTGGGTTATTTAGGCAGGTGTGGGTGGAATCTAAGTGATCATCAGGACGCGGTGAGCCCAGCATCCTCCTATGCCGCCATCTTCCTCTCTCTGACTTTCAATTAATTCTAAAACATTGTGATACATTCTGAGAAGTGAGAGCCTGGGAGTTTTATAATTAACAAACAAACAAACAAAAACAAAATACTTTATATTTCCAAAGATCACTCATCTCTCCTCTGCCCTCATGTTCCCTTTCTTCTCTCCCCCAACTCTTTTTGTATCTGCACATGTGGCTTTGTGGTGCAGGTATCTCTGTGATTATGGTTTCTCTGTCCCTTTATCTTTTCTCCTATTTTTTTCATAGGTGTCTTCTCATTTTTTTCCTTCTGTTCTTGTGTATTTTCCATTTATCTTATATTTCTAGCTTTCTGTCTTTCTGGAATTTCAGCTTACAGATAACCTTTCAAGAAGCAAAATGACAGATATTCAAAGTTATTTGAAGTTATTTTCCTATTATTCAAAGTTATTTTCCTATTTCCACAATAGGAAAAAACTTGCAAACAGCATTATCTCTAATGCTATTTCCTTTCTCTACCTTTCATCATGTCCCACTGCACCTCTGGCTGAACTGGATATAAATTTTAGCTAAAGTGTATTCGACTGTATATTGTATTTTTGTAAAATTTAACTTTGTTGTCTTAATTTTAATATAACTCAGATTTATGCCATCTTCACTTTTTTTTTAACTTTTTTTTTTTTAACGTTTATTTATTTTTGGGACAGAGAGAGACAAGGATGAACGGGGGAGGGGCAGAGAGAGAGGGAGACACAGAATCGGAAATAGGCTCCAGGCTCTGAGCCATCAGCCCAGAGCCTAACGCAGGGCTCGAACTCACGGACCGCGAGATCATGACCTGGATGAAGTCGGACGCTTAACCGACTGCGCCACCCAGGCGCCCCTCCCATCTTCACTTTTAATGTATAACAAAGAGAATAATTAACGGGAACTTTTTATGATTAAATATTTTTTTCTGTATGTAATATTCCTAAGTTGACAAACAGACCTTCCTTTTTCCAATGCAAAACACATGAACTAAATACACAAAAAAGTGAATAACTATAAATCCTATCACAAGAACGAAATTCTTCTTGAGAGAACACATCCCTAGAAGAATTAGTGCATAAGACACCACAAAGATCTCTTATTTAAGGAGAATTATTCCTAAAAAAAAAAAGGTTTTTCAGCATAATATACTCTCCCTCTACCGAATTCTTTTGCTCCCAAAATATGCACATACTAACATACTTAACATTGACTTAGTCTCACTACTAACCTCTTATTAAACACCAATGCTTTCTCATCACTTACAGGAATTATATGAAAAGATCTAGAATAACCTTCCCAGACTTACTACTTTCATGATGCTTAATAAACATGTGTGACAGTCCATTAACACTGTCGCTGTTAAAACGTCAAATTTAAAATGATGACATAATCCAGTGGGGTCTCAGCTGGCACATGTGTTGAATATTTTTAATCCTTAAAATGTTCTCTAATTCTGCTTGACATTCTAATTATTCCCACTGGAAGCACTCTGTATGCTTAAGATAGCTGTAAAACCCCCAAGCATACTCCCTGTTGCATCACAAATTAGAAAGCAGATTTCACAACTTACAATGTCTCACTGTAAGGACATACATTTAAGGAAACATTCAGGAATGATCACTTAATCTCCTTTTCATCACAAGGAAGAGGATGGCCCCTTGTTTGAGAGTAGCACTGGAGGCCAAAGGAGGTAAAAATTTTGGTCATTCTTCATATTAAAAAAATTGAGAGGAAGAATAGAAAAGAAGAGTCATACTAATTGTCTGGAACATCTGCTGCCTTAAAATGCTTAAGAATAGAATAATCCTGTGAAAGAGAGAAAGGGTGAGATCTAAATTGTGACATATAGCACTTTCTACCTTGTCCCTCAAATATGCCTCCCCAAAGTTCTCCTGATGCTTAATATTATATTAAAGGGGCTGACATCTTTCACTGCATGATTATAAAGAAGTGAAAATGCCAGTATCTTAGGGAGATTCACCATCTGGATTTACATTTGAGTATCACACAAATGACTAGGTTTTCCCATGCTACTGCAGAGATAAGGGGGAGCAGAAAATTGGGAATCACAAGTCAATGTGGGTAAATGAAAGAAAGGAAGAAGATGACAAAAATAGAGCAATGAGGAAGGAAAAGCAGAAGCTCTATGGAGAGAAATTGCAAGGAAAATAAAGGAATAAAAGATATGGCAAATGTAAAAAGAATAATTGAGAAAGTGAGTGTATAAAATAGAATTAGTAGGAAGAAAATGGGCAAATCTGAAAAATGTAAAGAAGAGCAAAAGGATATGAAAGGGGAGAGATAGAGGAGATGCTAGGAAGATGATCAGTCCCCAAACGCTTGGCTTTGAGAGCTGGTCTAATAGCATTTGGAATCTAGGCATGCTTCATGTGGTCTGTCAACGCAGTTTCTGCACTCTGAGAAAGCAGGGGGCACGAGCACCCTCTCTACCTGTGCATCTTTAATGCCAGATGCATTTTTGTGTCAGTTGAAATAGCAAGGAAATTTAGACATAATGAAAACATTCAGGTCTGTATATTAGCCTATACTGACAATATTTCTTTGCCAATCTGACAGGAGCAAAAAGCTTGTCTCTGTGAGAGTCTTTGTTTTGGGCTTTTCCCCCCTAGCATTTCATGTTATGCAGAGTAACGTTCAGCTGATGCACATCTGTCCTCAATCTGTGTGATGAGCACAATCTTAGAATCAGAGGAACAGAAACTATATAAATGAGAATGGGAGAAGAATGTGGATTAAAGATGCGAAGTGGGGCGCAATTCTGTTAGTAACAGAGAGTAGAGGCGGATAATGGAAAAATAAAAGCAGAGGAAGAGTAGGAGACTGCAACTCTCAGAGTGCTCCCTGTGTCTTATAATTGTCAAGCTAAAGAAGCATGAAATAACTGTAAATGAGCACTTGGAGTGCACAAAACCCAAGAAGAGCAGAAGGAGCTACTGACTTACTTTCCTAAGGGTAGGTTTCCATAAGCAGAGTAAGAAATGAATATGGAGGCCAATAGGCGTCTAAGTGGGTAAAAGACAGAAGGAAGGTCCTAAGCAGTAATTTGAAGGCACCAAAGATGTTTTTTTTCCTATTTCCATTTGCTTATACTTAATATGTGTGAGTTTATACATATGTGAATAAGTATCTCTTTGCACAAATATGTGCCCATGTGTTATAAATTCCTTTTGCATAATAGTTGGCTGCTAGTTACAAATGTTACCAATCACATAGTACTTATGTTCTCATGTTTCCTAATAGGTGTGCCCTAAAACACCAGCTTACTGCCTAAACTTCCCATGAGTTTATGGACTTTTTAAGGTTGATTTTTCTTTAATTTTTCTCCTTTTTTCCCTCTTCCTACCTTCTTTCCCTAGGGATGCTAGCAATAATTTCTGTCAAATTTCTATTGGGAAGTTTTCCTTCTCCAGTTTTCCACTTTTATTGGCACATTAAAAAAAGATTTATTGAGATATAATCAACATAAAAAATTTACCATTTTAAATGTATAACTCAACGGTTTTAAGTGCATTTACAGAGTTGTGTGAAAGCTTAATCGTTAAACTTTTGGTTCCTTTCTCATAGCATAGTGTTTTTGAGTTCACTCATATTGTAGCATGTCCCAATATGCCATTTGTTTTTCTTGCTAAACTGTATTCCATTATATCTACAGTACTTTTGAAAACTATTGCATGTAATTCAAAATCAAGGGAAATATCATTATATGTGACATTATAGTATTTTGTTAAAATTAGCAATCTTTCATTTTTTTTAAATTTTTTTTTCAACGTTTTTATTTTATTTTTGGGACAGAGAGAGACAGAGCATGAACGGGGGAGGGGCAGAGAGAGAGGGAGACACAGAATCGGAAACAGGCTCCAGGCTCCGAGCCATCAGCCCAGAGCCCGACGCGGGGCTCGAACTCATGGACCGCGAGATCGTGACCTGGCTGAAGTCGGACGCTTTAACCAACTGCGCCACCCAGGCGCCCCCAATCTTTCATTTTTTAAATCATTCATGCCAACAGTAAATAATGTACACATATCACAACATGAGTACTTATTAATAAAATATGGTTATACAATTATAGTAACATAAATTATGTTTCAATAACCAGAAAATAACTACAAATATAATTCTAAATACAATTGTTATTTAGACAAGATTGCAGCCTGAAAAGGGGAAATACTCATGCAAGCAATATAATGACGATTTATCTGCCTAAGTAAAGTAATACCCACTGATGGATGCTGATTAATAATATCCTCATCAGTTTAAACTGAGGAATACACACCTCTTATATTTCTTACCACTTGTGAGGAAAAAAAAAACATTGCAAAAAATAAAAATCTTAACTGCAATTCCTTTATTTTTCTCATCTGTCAAATGAGTATATCATTCTCTATGTTCTATATTACTAATCCCAGATCTAGCATGCTTTGATTTTATTAGCTTAGATATTCAAAACGTTTTATATATTCTGATGTTTTATATGGAAATATTTGTGGAAGGGAATGTCATCTGGCTATCATTCTGAGATTGGAGGAAAAAAGAGGTTATGGATATATGGTGATCAAATATAACTGGGTTAGTATTAATTAGGATTTAAGAACAAGGTGTGCAGCTGATTCAGGATGGGGACCCAACCAAAAGTGTAACTAGGGCAATAACTCTAAGTTAGGAGAATGTAGGGATCTTGTTTGAGACCCTAAACCATTTTGGAATAAAGGTGCACAAGGACACCAAAGAAGAATAAGTAAGAAACACATTTAGAAAAGAAGGCATAGAACTAGGGAGTCTATAGGAACCAAAGGAAAGAAGAACTTGCAAAAGTACTTTGGTCTGTGGGAATGAGAAGAAGTGACCAAAACCCAGCAACTAATGTAAACATTACAGAAAGTGCACAACCACTAACAACCAAACAAACAAAAAACCAACAAACCTGAAAAATTTAATAATGATTAAGTTTTGCTGTAATCAGGAAATTTCAGCTATACCTCAAGCAAAGTAGCTCAGAGTCCTAGAGGAGCACAATTACACAGAAGCAGCATGTGGTTAAATGGGAATGAGAGTGTGGTTATAAAAACAATTTCTTTTGGGGTAAATCAAGAAATGAAGGGTAGAAAGATCAGCCCAAAACACAAGACAGTTATGACCATGCATTGCTTTCATCTGGGCAAGTCCTGGAAGTGGTAAATGATTTTATCTGAGAAGAGCTATGGAGTAGATGAAAAGGTAGTTATAACAGATGATTCTTTGTTCTTTGTTATTATGCAAAGGAGAGATGGAGAGGGAGAACAACACAGTGGTGACAGAATTTATCCTCCTTGGTCTCACCCAGTCTCAACAGGCTCAACTTCTGGTCTTTGTGCTAGTCTTAGTTTTCTACCTCATCATCCTCCCTGGAAATTTACTCATCATCCTCACCATCAGATCAGACCCTGGCCTCACAGCCCCCCTCTATTTCTTTCTGGGCAATTTGGCTTTCCTGGATGCATCCTACTCCTTCATTGTGGCTCCCAGGATGCTGGTGGACTTCCTCTCTGAGAAGAAAATAATCTCCTACAGAGGATGCATCACTCAGCTTTTTTTCTTGCACTTTCTTGGAGTAGGGGAGATGTTCCTTCTTGTTGTGATGGCCTTTGACCGCTACATGGCCATCTGTCATCCATTACGCTATTCCACTGTCATGAGCCCTAGAGTGTGCTATGCCTTGCTGTTGGCTCTGTGGCTTGGGGGCTTTACTCATTC
>NW_024412532.1:54986-69305 GCF_014898765.1 Herpailurus yagouaroundi
CCTTGACCTAAATTTTTGGTCTGCCTTTAATCAGCCATGATTACAGTGTTATAATTAAATTAGAGCTTTTGTTTTCTAGTGTAAAACAATTATAGCATCTTAGTCCAATGTATGTGTAGCAGTGCCACACTATCAACGGAGACTCCAAAACTCTATATGTATGTTCATTTTTAAATAATTTCTCCCAAAATATCTGTAAAAATTCCTCACACATTTATACTCCAGAAATACTAAATAGTAAAAGGATGTGTGCCATTATAGTCCCATTTTCCTTCCAATCCATCCTTTTTCCATTCTATAAATTTTCTCTTATTACAGGAAGCCCTGATTCATGAAGACTGCATTTCCAGCACCCTAGCATTTCTTGACCTCCAGATGGTTACAAATGGATATCACTGTTAGATTAATATAGGGTGGGAGGAAAAGAAAACGAAGAATACACACACACACACACACACACACACACACACACACACACACACACACTCTGCCTTAGCCCAAATATCTGCAGTAGTTCTCTGGCTCATTCTAGAACTCAGCAACACTTCCATGGCTCTAGCTCTCCTCGTGAAATTGGCCACTATATTTCCCACCTTTGTATATAAGCCGTTATACTCAGAATAATCATCTCCCAGAGAGGTCCACACCCTAATATTGGAACTTGTGAATATGTCACCTTACATGGTAAATTGAACTTTGACAATATGATTATTTATAAACCTTGAAATAGGGAGGTTATCCTAGTTAATGTGGGCGGCCTCAATGAAATGCATGAGTGTTTAAAAGCATTGAACTCTTCATGGATCTAGAGAAAGAAAAAAGAAATCCAGAAAGGATGGATCTTGAGGAGGATTTGATTCAATATTTCTGGCTTTGAAGAGGAAGAAGATATGACCAAAGAATATAGGCAATGTATAGAAAGTGAGAATAATGTCTGACAAAGATCAGCAAGGAAGTGGAAATGTTATTCTACAAACACCTGGAACTAAAGTTGGCCCTCAGCCAGGCTGAGTCTGGGAGTAGTTTCTTCCCCCAAAGCCAATAAGGAATATTGTCCTGCCAACAACTTCATTGTATCCCAGAGAGAAAAAAGTTGGATTTCAGACTTATCCAACTACAAGGTAAGAAATTTGGGTTGGATGAAGCTTCTAGTTTGGGGGAAATTTTTTGAGGGAGAAGAAGAAAATGAATACATGTCATTACCCTGGGGCTGTGGTAAGACTGTGTCTTCTCTTGCCCCTCCAGATTGGATTTGGTGGTAGATTCCATTTGATGTTCATCTTTAATTTCCCCGAACATTTCCTATTAGCATCTCAGACTTCATGTCACTAGTTTAATTAATTAAACCCCTCCTGCTTTATATATGTTTAACTGATAGCACTGAACTGTAAATATTTATGGTACTTAATGTTAGTATAACAACACTATTGCAATTAGACCTAAGGAAATATGGAGTTGAGGATAGGCAAAGTACTTGACTCTATCAGAAGTCAGCTCCTCTAAAGAATTTTCACCAGTAGCTGCCTGTTAATACTGTTTACTTTCATGTTATTTGCCACTTCTGTCACATGGCAGGCTTCACAATGCCACTTAATGAATTCAGACATCTGTTTTGAATGAGGAATGGGGGAAGACTACTCAGCGGAGTCTCTTACACTGTCTGTATTAACTGCTAAACTGGTGAGGAAAATTAAACAGTGATTGCCACAGTATAGTGAGATGCAGCATTGTGGACAGGGTTGGATACTCCATGGAAGCTTAAAGACACCCCATCTCACAAAATGAGCTTTGGGGGCACCTGGGTAGCTCAGACAGGCCACTTACTCCTGATTTTGGCTCATGTTATTATCTCACAGTTGTAAGATCAAGTCCCACATTGGAGTCTGTGCTAAGCATGCAACCTACTTGGGATTCTCTCTATCCCTCTCTCTCTGCACCTCACCTGCTCCTGCTTTCTCTCTCAAAATAAATAAATAAACTATAAAAAAATAAGAAAATGATCTTTCATTTTCAAGAAAGAAGGAAGGGTCATGTTTGGGAAACTAACAAATTCTGCTATATCCAGTTTCCATCACTGTTATTCAACATTACTGTCACCTTTTAGTTAATGGAATAAGGCACAGGAAATGTATAAGAAAAAAAAAGTTATTAATGCCTGTAAATCATCTTACCAGTACCTTCAAGAAAATAGGACACTGAACTGGCAAAAAAAAAAAAATGACAAAGAGATTTCCACAATGATACCATGTACCACATAAATATATAATAAATGGAAACAATAGCAATAAAACCAATTATGTTAAAGAAAAAGATCATAGAATAGGAAAGTAGGAAATATGCAAAATTACATTGAACAAAAAATATGTTACCAAGATTAGAAGATTAGAATGTATTGTATCATAAAAGTAGGCAGACATTTAGAACGATATAAAATCCTTCTGGATGAAAGACTCAATTTTGTACTTCTGTTCATTTTTTTCTACTTTTCTTATAGGTTTAATACTGTGATATTAAAATACCAATGGAATTTGTTTTAACTTTAGAAAATATATTTATTTAATTCAGAATAAAAATATATAAGAATAAGCAAGAACACTCTGAATAAAGCAATGACAACAGATTTGCCCTTCCATACATTAAATATACTGTAAACTAATGACTAGTAAAGTAAGTAGTAACACCACAAAAATTATCCAGGAAAACAAAACAGGAAATGAGTACTCCCAAAGAAGAGCCTGATTTATGAGCAAATTTGAAAGGTAATAAACAAAGCATAACAAATTCTTAGTGGAATGAATTATTATTTAATTGGAATGATGAAATTTATTTCACATTATTTCTGAAAGGTTCAGAAAGATTGGAATTTATGTGAAAATCTCAGCCTTAATACAATGTAGAATAAAAATAATATAGATCATTTATATTTTTCCTAAATATCACATTTATGAATGCTTTTTGTAGAAAACAAACTACTACAAAAGAAAGAACATCATATAAAATTCTCATTATTCAACTCTGGTCCTATCTCTCCACTGCCTGAGTATGGATTATTGCCTTTAAAGTATCATCAACTTTATAGATGAAAAATGGTATCTTCTTTCTGCAATGTCAAAAGTCTTTTTTAACAATCCCAATTACTTTCTTACTACTGGTCTCTGAGGAATCTAAAACAATCAAATGAGTTCTCTCCTTTGTGCCTCCTACCAAGAGATACACTTATATACTGCTGTCTTTTGAAGTCCAGAGAAGAAAATAAGTCACTGGATGATGAAGATTAAGCATCCATTTCATATTGATGTTACCTCTGAAGTCCAAGTGCAAACTGGTAGGTTACATAATCTTGACATGCTACTCTATCTACATACCACATCGATCACATTATTCTCATTAATAACATTAAATGTATCCATAAGTGTTAAAAACAGTGCCAAAATGAAACTGAGAGGAAGGCTCAATGGATTTCAAAAATTAATCTGGAACAAACATAATCTTGCTACGATTGGAAAAAAATACAAAAATCAGAAAACACTATACCAATGATTATTGGAAATTAGATTATAATAGCAGTCCAAGCCAATAAATTATTCTTAGACTAAAGAAATCTGGGTATATTCAAATTCTTCAGTTATACTTATCAGTTTGAATGATTTTATTCTTTAAATTATAGCAGAAATATTGAGAAAGTGCCTTTGTTGTTTCAGAAATGCAATTATTTTTAAAAGAGACAAATGATAGAAATGTGAGGATAAAACGCCTGATTCAGAGCTTTGAAAATCATAGAATGTCACCACTCATAAAATATTGATGCCATCATTATACTTGTTAGGGATTGCTAGAAAAGCTTATGAGAAAATTCAACTTTCCTATGGTAACAGTCTGAAAATGGCCAAATAGTTAAAACACTGAGATAGCATCTTGTCTAGGACTCTGTCTTTGCCACACCCATGTGCACCTGCAAGTAAACCTACTATGTGCTTCAAGGAAACACAGAAAGTCCAGGGGCTATAGTACAGATGAGATCATTGTTCTGCAGTTAAGAGTACAAGGCACAAAGAAGAAATACAGATTCACATCTGTGAATGAGAACTATCAAAGATGTGCACTTCCTGTTTTATTACCTTCTGAAAGAAGGACGTTTTTATGCTACTTTGGATGATAGTGTCAAACATAATGGAAAATTATGGGCCGTTACAAGAACTGTGTGTCTTAGTGATAGTAACCATGCAGAGAAAAGAGCATATGATTAAGTATTCACTATGGTTACCCAGATATACAATTTTAAAATTTTGAACTATGTAGCTAAAAGATTACATGTATCCCCAAATCACGTATATTCTTTTTTTTTTTTTTTTTTTTTTTTTTTGGTGACAATCTGTATTAGCCTTTGGTCTAGGTTCTCATAAAAGCAAGGAAAAGACTGAAGATGAACAACTTGCCTGAAATAAGACTTGAAAAAAAGAGCTAAAATCACCCAAACAAGGAGGGTCTTAACCAGGTGAATTTATACAGAATGAGCACTGACCTATTCCCTTTATTTGTGTGTCTTTTTTAAAAGTTCATTTAGCTTGCCTGAATCCACCTCAGTCAGCAACATATCTCTGACTTTTTTTCCATATTTGACAAAGTCAGAGATTGAAAGAACTTTAAGGGAAATAATTGTGAGTAAGGATAGATCCAAGGAGGCTAAGTAACCCAATATAGTACTCTTATCAGAGAATATATCACATTTAAAGTCTTGTTAAATCATATTTACAAAGGCAAATGATTCACCTTACTCTTTACCCCTCACTAATGGAGGAAAGTGGAACAAGATTTAGGTGTTTCTATATACTTATATCTGTGAAATCATATGACCTAGAAAGAATGTCAGATAAAAATAGATTTTTGTTCCTGTTTGCAACAACTGGAGAAGAATGCACAGCTGGGACACACTTTACGTCTGATCACATGAACTGAAGAGTCTGGCAACGTGTAGATGAGTATCTGTGGTTTTGACAGTCTAGTCTAAATAACTTAATCTTTCCTCAGTAATTGGGTTTGATCTCAGTTAATGAGATAACTGTCTCCACATGCAACTTTCTATCAACAATATGCTCAAGGTCTATAATCAATTCTTTTCAAGAATCATAATGCACTTCATATAATTTCAGCAATATTAATGGCAAATTTTTACTGTCTTTTGAGAATTTCATAAAAATGTGTCAGTAAATGCACCTCCTGCAAGTGATAAAAATCACTTTTGCTGATGGCTTCCAAAGTCTTCTCTATTATTCTAGTAACTTATGAATTCACACAGTCTGCTCTATAGCTGAACAAGGGAGAGGTTTTCTCAAATACCTAACTCACCTTGCCCCTATTGATCAACACACACATTTCATTTAGTAGGCTCACTTCCTTCCACTATCAACTGTCATGTGGTCCTGTGAAATATCTCCTGATAAATATCTATGAAGTAGTCATCGTGTCATATATTTGTTTGCTTGTGTAAGAGACAGGATGGAAATAAAGACAAGGTTTACAGACTTGCCAGTCCCTATGACATCCTGTGTGTTTTTCCCTCTTCTAGGCAACTTCTGAAATTCATTACAAGGATGAATGGATCTCCTGAACAACAGATCAAGTGTGTCTGAGTTCATCTTGCTGGGACTTTCCACTTCTCAAGAAATTCAAATATTCTTTTTTGCAGTCTTCTTCCTTGTCTATGTAGCCATCATAGTAGGAAACCTCCTCATTGTGATCTCTGTGATAGTTGATACGCATCTTCACTCCCCCATGTATTTCTTTCTGGCAAATTTATCATTTTTTGATTTATGTCTTTCTTCTGTTACAACTCCCAAAGTGATTGCAGACCTCCTTAGAAAACGCAAGACCATCTCCCTGTGTGGCTGCATGGCTCAGATGTTTTTTGTGCACTTCTTTGGGGGTGGAGAGATGTCTCTTCTGATAGCTATGGCCATAGACAGGTATGTTGCCATATGCAAGCCCTTGCAGTATCAGACCATCATGAATCACAGGGTGCTCATTGGGTTTCTGCTGCTCTCATGGGCAATTGGGTCCATACATACCACAAGCCAGATGGTTTTCACTGTAGGTTTACCTTTCTGTGGTCCCAATGTTGTGGACAGCATTTTCTGTGACCTTCCCCTGGTCATCAAGCTTGCCTGCACTGAGACCTATATCTTAGAGCTCTTGGTGATTGCAAATAGTGGACTCCTGTCCCTGATCTGCTTCATTCTCCTGCTCATATCCTACATTGTCATGCTGGTCACCATCTGGCAGCACTCCTCCAGTGCATCCTCTAAGGCAGTGTCCACACTGTCTGCTCACATCACTGTGGTCACTCTCTTCTTTGGCCCCACTATCTTCATCTATGTTTTCCCGTTCAAGAGTTACTCTGCAGATAAGTTTCTTTCTGTTTTTTACTCTATAATCACCCCTCTCCTTAATCCAATTATTTATACTCTGAGGAATCAAGAAATGAAAGCAGCCATTAAGAGACTCACAAGCTATCATATTGGTTCCTGGCTCACTTTCTAAATAAGTCTGTAACAGCTGATTGTTTTGTGTTGTCTGCTATTTGGGTTTTGAATCTTAAATACTTAGAAAAATTGAAATAAAATATTAAATAGTATCAACTATCTTCCCTCAGAATTAATGGAATATTTAATATCAGTTTTATTAAAAATCTAATGGAAAATATTCATAGAACAGATTCAATACATAAATAAGTGTGCACTCATTATTTCCTTTTACTTCCTTGTACTAGAATTCAGGGAAACAACCCTGATCAATGTTTAAAGTATCTAATCATATGTCTTTTTTCAAAAGCTTTATAAATTTGCAATGGCTTAGTATATAAAAATATTTTTAGTTTCAATTTTTATTTATAAAGTTATATTTTGGGAGTTGAGAAGATGGTGGTGTAGGACGACGCTGGGCTCACCATGTCCTTCTGATCACTTAGATTCCACCCACACTTGCCTAAATAACCAAGAAAACCACCAGAAGACTAGCAGAATGGACTCTCTGGAGCCAAGCATAGACAAGAGGCCCATGGAAGAGGGTAGGAAGGGTGCAGAGGCGGGTGCACTACACGGACAGGTGGGAGGGAGCCAGGGTGGTAGAGTGGCAACCCCCCGGCAAGGCAGAGCCCCCGAGTCTGACTTACAAAAGCAGAGGGGCCGGACTGCGTGAGTTCTGCCAGCCAGCGGGACTTAACATCTGGAATGCTAAAAGTCAACAGCTCTGCTTGGAGAGCGGGAGGGCGAGAAGACACCGGGAGGGAGAGGTGTTGGGCCCCGGAAGACAGAGCTCAGCTTAGCGGGAAACAAAGGGGCTGGAAACACCATCTCCCTCTCCCAGCCCCCAGCCAAAATCCCAAAGGAACCAGTTCCCATCACTGAACTTGCTTGCACTGCGCAAACACCCAACGCTGTGCTTCTGTGGATCCATCCCTCCAACAGCTCTGCCTCCCTCCTGGTGCTGCAGGGCCCCTCCCACAGGGGAAAACTGAAGGCAAAGCAAGCTGAGCCTGCCCCTCCCACCCCTGTGCACCTTGCAGATCCACCCTGGCTAATACGCCAGATCCCATAGAAGTAGTACCACAAGCCTGGCAGTGTACAAGTAGCCCAGACAGAGGCCACACCACTCCAAAGTGAGTCTTGCCCCTGGGAGAGGGGAAATTAAGGTACACACCAGTCTGACTGTGGCCCCAATGGTGGGCTGGGGGCAGACATCGGGTCTGACTGTGGCCCCACCAACCAGCACAAGTTACTCTAGACAGCACAGGGGAAGAGCCCTTCAGTTCCATGCCACTCCAGGGATTATCCAAAATGATGAAACGGAAGAATTCTCCTCCAAAGAAACTCCAGGAAGTAGTGACAGCTAACGAATTGATCAAAAACTATTTAAGCAATATAACAGAACGAGAATTTAGAACAATAGTCATAAAATTAATTGCTGGGCTTGAAAACAGTATAGAGGACAGCAGACAATCTACTGTAGAGATCAAGGGACTAAGAAATAGTCATAAGGAGCTAAAAAATGCTATAAATGAGGTGCAAAATAAAATGGAGGTGACCACAGCTCAGATTGAAGAGGCAGAGGAGAGAATAGGTGATTTAGAAGATAAAATTATGGAAAAAGAGGAAGCTGAGAAAAAGATAGATAAAAAAATCCAGGAGTATGAGGGGAGAATTAGAGAACTAAGTGATGCAATCAAGCACAACAATATGTGTATAATAGGGATTCCAGAAGAGGAAGAGAGAGAGAAAGGGGCTGAAGGTGTACATGAACAAATCATAGTTGAGAACTTGCCTGATCTGGGGAAGGAAACAGGCATTGAAATCCAAGAGGCATAGAGAACTCCCTTCAGACATAACTTGAATCGGTCATCTGCACAACATATCATAGTGAAACTGGCAAAATACAAGGATAAAGAGAAAATTCTGAAAGCAGCTAGGGATAAACACGCTCTAACATATAAAGGAAGACCAGTAAGACTAGTGACAGATCTATGTACTGAAACTTGGCAGGCCAGAAAGAAATGGCAGGAAATCTTCAATGTGATGAACAGAAAAAATATGCAGTCAAGAATCCTTTATCCAGCAAGTCTGTCATTCAGAATAGAAGGAGAGCTAAAGGTCTTCCCAAGCAAACAAAAACTGAAGGAATTTATCACCACTAAACCAGCCCTACAAGAGATCCTAAGGGGGATCCTGCAAGACAAAGTACCAGAGACATTGCTAAAAGCATGAAACCTACAGACATCACAATGATTCTAAACCCATATCTTTCTATAATAAATAAATAAATAAATAAATAAATAAATAAATAAATAATAAATAAATAAATAAATAAATAAATAAATAAATATCTATGTGTCGAATATGGGAGCCCCCAAATATATAAAAGAAATTAATCACAAACATAACCAACCTTATTGATAAGAATGTGGTAATTGCAGGGGACTTTAATACTCCACTTACAACAATGGATAGACCATCTAGACACAGGATCAATAAAGAAACAAGGGCCTGAATGATACATTGGACCAGATGGACTTGACAGATATATTTAGAACTCTGCATCCCAAAGGAACAGAATATAATTTCTTCTCGAGTGCACATGGAACATTCTCCAAGATAGATCACATACTGGGTCACAAAACAGCAGTTCATATGTATAAAAAAATTGAGATCATACCATGCACACTTTCAGACCACAGTGCTATGAAGCTTGAAATCACCCACAGGAAAAAGTCTGGAAAACCTCCAAAAGCATGGAGGTTAAAGAACACCCTACTAAAGAATGAATGGGGCAACCAGGCAATTAGAGAAGAAATTTTAAAATACAGGGAAACAAATAAAAATGAAAATAAAATAATCTAAATGCTTCGGGATGCAGCATAGGCAGTTCTGAGAGAAAAATACATTGCAATCCAGGCCTATCTCAAGAAACAAGAAAAATATACAATACAAAATACAAAAATCTAGCTCTCTCCCCGCTATCCCACCGCTGCGTCAATGCAGGCATCAGCAAATTAATGAGAGGAGAGAGGAGGCCCCTGCTCTCGGGCACCCACAGGAACTTACTCCAGCTCCAGACACACCGTAAACACTTTCATATAACGGAAGATAAGCTGTGAAATCGGATTTCTGAACAACAAAACACTTGTGTAAAAACTGCATTCCATGCCAGGCCTGAAATGTTCCAAAGCTCAGTTCATATTTTCTTTTAGAAACTATTTTGGGGAGGAGAGAGGGAAGATGGCGGCGTAGTAGGACGCTGGGCTCACCGCTCGACCTGCTGATCACTTAGATTCCACCTAAACCTGCCTAAATAACCCAGAAAACTGCCAGAGGATTAGCAGAACGGAATCTCCTGAGCCAAGCGCAGACGAGAGACCCACGGAAGAGGGTAGGAAGGACGGCAAGACGGTGCACGCTCCATGGACTGGCGGGAGGGAGCCAGGGCGGAGGGGCGACTCTCCGGCCAAGCAGAGCCCCCGAGTCTGGCTGGCAAAAGTGGAGGGGCCTGACAGACTGTGTCCCGACAGCAAGCGCGACTTAGCATCTGGGAGGTCATAAGTTAACAGCTCTGCTCAGAAAGCGGGAAGGCTGGAGGACAAAGGGAGGGAGAGCTGCTGAGCCCCCGGACGACAGAGCTCAGTTTGGTGGGGAACAAAGGCGCTCGCCAGCGCCATCTCCCCCGCCCATCCCCCAGCCAAAATCCCAAAGGGAACCAGTTCCTGCCAGGGAACTTGCTCTCTCCCCACAAACACCCAACTCTGTGCTTCTGCGGAGCCAAACCTCTGGCAGCAGAACTGACTCCCTCCCGCTGCCACAGGGCCCCTCCTGAAGTGGATCACCTAAGGAGAAGCAAGCTAAGCCTGCCCCTCCTGCCCCCGTGCACCTTGCCTACCCACCCCAGCTAATACGCCAGATCCCCAGCATCACAAGCCTGGCAGTGTGCAAGTAGCCCGGACTGGCCACGCCACCCCACAGTGAATCCCGCCCCTAGGAGAGGGGAAGAGAAGGCACACACCAGTCTGACTGTGGCCCCAGCGGGGGGCTGGGGGCAGACATCAGGTCAGACTGCGGCCCCACCCATCAACTCCAGTTATACACCACAGCACAGGGGAAGTGCCCTGCAGGTCCTCACCATGCCAGGGACTATCCAAAATGACCAAGCGGAAGAATTCCCCTCAGAAGAATCTCCAGGACATAACAACAGCTAATGAGCTGATCAAAAAGGATTTAAATAATATAACAGAAAGTGAAATTAGAATAATAGTCATAAAATTAATCGCTGGGCTTCAAAACAGTATAGAGGACAGCAGAGAATCTCTTGCTACAGAAATCAAGGGACTAAGGAACAGTCACGAGGAGCTGAAAAGCGCTTTATACGAAATGTAAAACAAAATGGAAATGATGACAGCTCGGATTGAAGAGGCAGAGGAGAGAATAGGTGAACTAGAAGATAAAGTTATGGAAAAAGAGGAATCTGAGAGAAAGAGAGATAAAAAAAATCTAGGAGTATGAGGGGAAAATTAGAGAACTAAGTGATACACTAAAAAGAAATAATATACGCATGATTGGTATCCCAGAGGAGGAAGAGAGAGGGAAAGGTGCTGAAGGGGTACTTGAAGAAATTATAGCTGAGAACTTCCCTGAACTGGGGAAGGAAAAAGGCATTGAAATCCAAGAGGCACAGAGAACTCCCTTCAGACGTAACTTGAATCGATCTTCTGCACGACATATCATAGTGAAACTGGCAAAATACAAGGATAAAGAGAAAATTCTGAAAGCAGCAAGGGGTAAACGTGCCCTCACATATAAAGGGAGACCTATAAGACTCGTGACTGATCTCTCTTTTGAAACTTGGCAGGCCAGAAAGAATTGGCACGAGATTTTCAGTGTGCTAGACAGAAAAAATATGCAGCCGAGAATCCTTTATCCAGCAAGTCTGTCATTTAGAATAGAAGGAGAGATAAAGGTCTTCCCAAACAAACAAAAACTGAAGGAATTTGTCACCACTAAACCAGCCCTACAAGAGATCCTAAGGGGGACCCTGTGAGACAAAGTACCAGAGACATCACTACAAGCATGAAACCTACAGACATCACAATGACTCTAAACCCGTATCTTTCTATAATAACACTGAATGTAAATGGACTAAATGCGCCAACCAAAAGACATAGGGTGTCAGAATGGATAAAAAAACAAGACCCATCTATTTGCTGTCTACAAGAGACTCATTTTAGATCTGAGGACACCTTTAGATTGAGAGTGAGGGGATGGAGAACTATTTATCATGCTACTGGAAGCCAAAAGAAAGCTGGAGTAGCCATACTTACATCAGACAAACTAGACTTTAAATTAAAGGCTGTAACAAGAGATGAAGAAGGGCATTATATAATAATTAAAGGGTCTATCCATCAGGAAGAGCTAACAATTATAAATGTCTATGCGCCAAATACAGGAGCCCCCAAATATATAAAACAATTACTCATAAACATAAGCAACCTTATTGATAAGAATGTGGTCATTGCAGGGGACTTTAACACCCCACTTACAGAAATGGATAGATCATCTAGACACACGGTCAATAAAGAAACAAGGGCCCTGAATGAGACATTGGACCAGATGGACTTGACAGATATATTTAGAACTCTGCATCCCAAAGCAACAGAATATACTTTCTTCTCGAGAGCACATGGAACATTCTCCAAGATAGATCATATACTGGGTCACAAAACAGCCCTTCTTAAGTTTACAAGAATTGAAATCATACCATGCATACTTTCAGACCACAATGCTATGAAGCTTGAAATCAACCACAGAAAAAAGTCTGGAAAACCTCCCAAAGCATGGAGGTTAAAGAACACCCTACTAACGAATGAGTGGGTCAACCAGGCAATTCGAAAAGAAATTAAAAAATATATGGAAACAAACGAAAATGAAAATATACAATCCAAATGCTTTGAGATGCAGCGAAGGCAGTCCTGAGAGGAAAATGCAATGCAATCCAGGCCTATCTCCAGAAACAAGAAAAATCCCAAATACAAAATCTAACAGCACACCTAAAGGAAATAGAAGCAGAACAGCAAAGGCAGCCTAAACCCAGCAGAAGAAGAGAAATAATAAAGATCAGAGCAGGAATAAACAATATAGAATCTAAAAAAACTGTAGAGCAGATCAACGAAACCAAGAGTTGGTTTTTTGAAAAAATAAACAAAATTGACAAACCTCTAGCCAGGCTTCTCAAGAAGAAAAGGGAGATTACCCAAATAGATAAAATCATGAATGAAAATGGAATTATTACAACCAATCCCTCAGAGATACAAACAATTATCAGGGAATACTATGAAAAATTATATGCCAACAAATTGGACAACCTGGAAGAAATGGACAAATTCCTGAACACCCACACTCTTCCAAAACTCAATCAGGAGGAAATAGAAAGCTTGAACAGACCCATCACCAGCGAAGAAATTGAATCGGTTATCAAAAATCTCCCAACAAATAAGAGTCCAGGACCAGATGGCTTCCCAGGGGAGTTCTACCAGACATTTAAAGCAGAGATAATACCTGTCCTTCTCAAGCTATTCCAAGAAATAGAAAGGGAAGGAAAACTTCCAGACTCATTCTATGAAGCCAGTATTACTTTGCTTCCTAAACCAGACAGAGACCCAGTCAAAAAAGAGAACTACAGGCCAATATCCCTGATGAATATGGATGCAAAAATTCTCAATAAGATACTAGCAAATCAAATTCAACGGCATAAAAAAAAATGATTCACCATGATCAAGTGGGATTCATTCCTGGGATGCAGGGCTGGTTCAACATTCGCAAATCAATCAACGTGATACATCACATTAACAAAAAAAAAAAGAGAAGAATCATATGATCCTGTCAATCGATGCAGAAAAGGCCTTTGACAAAATCTAGCACCCTTTCTTAATAAAAACCCTTGAGAAAGTTGGGATAGAAGGAACATACTTAAAGATCATAAAAGCCATTTATGAAAAGCCCACAGCTAACATCATCCTCAATGGGGAAAAACTGAGAGGTTTTTCCCTGAGATCAGGAACACGTCAGGGATGCCCACTCTCACCGCTGTTGTTTAACATAGTGCTGGAAGTTCTAGCATCAGCAATCAGACAACAAAAGGAAATCAAAGGCATCAAAATTGGCAAAGATGAAGTCAAGCTTTCGCTTTTTGCAGATGACATGATATTATACATGGAAAATCCGATAGACTCCAGCAAAGTCTGCTAGAACTGATATACGAATTCAGCAAAGTTGCAGGACACAAAATCAATGTACAGAAATCAGTTGCACTCTTATACACTAACAATGAAGCTACAGAAAGACAAATAAAGAAACTGATCCCATTCACAATTGCACCAAGAAGCATAAAATACCTAGGAATAAATCTAACCAAAGATGTACAAGATCTGTATGCTGAAAACTGTAGAAAACTTATGAAGGTAATTGAAGAAGATTTAAAGAAATGGAAAGACATTCCCTGCTCATGGATTGGAAGAATAAATATTGTCAAAATGTCAATACTACCCAAAGCTATCTACACATTCAATGCAATCCCAATCAAAATTGCACCAGCATTCTTCTCGAAACTAGAACAAGAAATCCTAAAATTCATATGGAACCACAAAAGGCCCCAAATAGCCAAAGTAATTTTGAAGAAGACCAAAGCAGGAGGCATCACAATCCCAGACTTTAGCCTCTACTACAAAGCTGTCATCATCAAGACAGCATGGTATTGGCACAAAAACAGACACATAGACCAATGGAA
>NW_024412532.1:84305-112318 GCF_014898765.1 Herpailurus yagouaroundi
CATGTCCTTGACCTAAATTTTTGGTCTGCCTTTAATCAGCCATGATTGCAGTGTTATAATTAGAGCTTTTATTTTCTAGTGTAAAACAATTATAGCATCTTAGTCCAATGTATGTGTAGCAGTACCACACTATCAACAGAGACTCCAAACCGTATGTATGTATGTTCATTTTTAAATAATTTCTCCCAAAATGTCTGTAAAAATTCCTCACACATTTGTACTCCAGAAAGACTAAATAATAAAAGGATGTGTGCCATTATAGTCACATATTCCTTCCAATCCATTCTTTTCATTTCTATAAATTTGCTCTTAGTACAGGAAGCCCTAATGCATGAAGACTTCATTTCTAGCACCCTAACATTTCCTGACCTTCAGATAGTTACAAATGGGTATCACTGTTAGATTAATACAGGGTGGGAGGAAAAGAAAACGAAGAATACACACACACACACACACACACACACACACACACACACACACACAGTCTTAGCCCAAATATCTGTAGTAGTTCTTGGCTCACTCTGGAACTCAGCAACACTTCCATGACTTTAGCCCTCCTAGTGAAATTGGTCACCACATTTCTCACTTTTGTATATAAGGCATCATGCACAAAATAATGGTCTCCCAAAGAAGTCCATACCCTTATCATGGAACCTGTGAATATGTTACCTTACATGGCAAACAGAAATTTGACAATATGATTGTTTATAAACCTTCAGATGGGGAGATTATCCTGGGTAATCTTGTGGCTTCAATGTACTGCCTGAGTATTTAAAAGTATTGAACTTTTCATGGATCCAGAGAAATAAAAAAAGAATCCAGGAAGGATGAATCTTGAGGAGGCTTTCATCCACTGTTCCTGGCTTTGAAGAGGAAGAAGATATGACCAAAGAATACATGCAATGTCTAGAAAGTGAGAAAAACCCCTGACTGAAAATCAGCAAGGAAATTGAGATGTTATTCTAAAAACACCTAGAACTAAAGTTGGCCCTTAGCCAGGAATAGTCTGGGAACAGTTTCCTCCCTCAAAGCCTCCATTAAGAAATATTGTCCTACCAACAACTTCATTGTATCCCAGAGAGAAAAAACTTGGATTTCGGACTTATACAACTAGGAGATAAGAAATTTGGGTTGGATGAAGCTTCTAGTTTTGGGGAAATTTTTTGAGGGAGAAGAAGAAAATGAATACATGTCATTACCCTGGGGCTGTGGTAAGACTGTGTCTTCTCTTGCCCCTCCAGATTAGATTTGGTGGTAGATTCCAGTTGATGTTCATCTTTGGTTTCCCTGAACATTTCCTGTTAGCAACTCAGCCTTCATGTCATTAGACATGTTCACTTCATGTTACTAAGTAATTAATTAAACTCCTGTTTTATGTATGTAGAATGCTAACCTGACAGCATTGAACTGTAAATATTTATAGTACTTTATGTTAGTATAACAACTAACACTATTCCAATTAGACCTGAGAATTGGGGAGAGGCAAAGTGTGTGACTCTATCAGAAGTCAGCCCCTGTAAAGAATTTTCACCAAGTAGCCACCTGAAAATAATGTTTACTTTCATGTTATTTGCCACTTTTATCACATGGCAGGCTTCACAATGCCACTTAATGAATCAGACATCTGTTACTAAAGAAGAATGGGAGAAGGCTACTCAGCAGTCTGTTACACAGTCTGTACCAATTACTAAACTGGTCACTGGTGAAGAAAATGAAGAACAGTGGTTGGCTCAAGATAGTGAGATGCAGTGTTCTGGACAGGGTTGGAGACTCCATGGAAGTGCATAGACGCCTCATACCATGAATGAGAATGGGGCGGTCAGACAATTAAGCCTGGGTGGTCAGACAATTAAGCCATTACTTCTGATTAAAGCTCATGTCATTATCTCACAGTCATGAGACCAAGCCACATGTCAGGCTCTGTGTTAAGCATGGTGCTTGCTAGGAATTCTCTCTATCCCTCTCTCTCTGCCCCTCACCTACTCCTGCTTGCTCTCTCTCTCTCTCTCTCTCTCTCTCTCTCAAAATAAATAAACTGTAAAAAAAAAAGTTAGAAAATGAGTTTTTGTTTTCAAGAAAGAAGGAAGGGTCATGTTTGGGAAACTAACACATTCTGCCATAGCCAGTTATCATCACTGTTAATTCAACATTAATCTAAACACTTAGTTAATGGACTAAGGCACAGGAAATGTATCTGAAGAAAAAATGTTATTAATGTTGTATATTATTTTACCAGTAACTTGAAACAAGACAAAGAACAGGGGAAAAAATGACAAAAGAGATTTTCACAATGATACCATGTGCCATATAAATATGTAATAAATGGAACCAATAGCAATAAAACCAATATGTTAAAGAAAAAGATTATAGTAAGTATATGCAAAATTACATTTAACAAATAATGTGTTATCCAAAAAATTGATAATGAAGATTAGAAAATATATTGTATCATAAAAGTAGGCAGACATTTAAAGAGACATAAAATATTTCTGAATGGAAGACTCAATTTTGTAATTCTGTTCATTTTTTGAAAACTTTCTTAGAAGTTTCAAACCACGAGATTAAAATGTCAATGGAACTTGTTTTAACTTTAGAAAATACATATATTTAATGTAGAATAAAAATATATATAAATAACCAAGAACACTCTGAATGAATAAAGCAATGACAACAGAATTGCCTTCTATACATTAACTATACTGTAAACTAATGAGTTAAGTAGTAACTCTTCAAAAATTATCCAGGAAAATAAAACAGTAAACAAGTACTCCCCAAAAAGAGCCTGATGTATCAGCAAATTTGAAAGGTAATAAAAAAAAGCATAACAAATTCTTAGTGGAATGAATTATTATTTAATTTTAATGATAAAAAATAATTTCACATTGTTTCTCAACAGTCCACAAAGATTACAGTTTAAATGTGAAAATCTCAGCCTTAATAAAATGTAGAATTTAAATAATCTAGAATATTTATATTTTTGCTAAATATCACATTTATGAATATTTTTGTAGAAAACAAACTACTACAGGGGCGCCTGGGTGGCGCAGTCGGTTAAGCGTCCGACTTCAGCCAGGTCACGATCTCGCGGTCCGGGAGTTCGAGCCCCGCGTCAGGCTCTGGGCTGATGGCTCAGAGCCTGGAGCCTGTTTCCGATTCTGTGTCTCCCTCTGTCTCTGCCCCTCCCCCGTTCATGCTCTGTCTCTCTCTGTCCCAAAAATAAATAAACGTTGAAAAAAAAAAAAAAAAAGAAAACAAACTACTACAAAAGAATGAACATCATATAGAATTCTCATAATTCAACTCTAGTCCTAGTATGGATTATTGCCTTCAAAGTATTATAAGTTTTATAGATGAAAAATGGTATCTCCTTTCTGCAATGTCATAAGTCTTTTTTTAACAATCTCAATTACTTTTTTACCACCGGTCCCTAAGGAATCTAAAACAATTAAATGGGTTCTCTCCTTTGTGCCTCCTACCAAGGGATACACTCATATACTGCTGTCTTTTGAAGTCCAGAGAAAAAAATAAAGTCTCTGGATGATGAAGATTAAGCATCCATTTCATACTGATGTTACCTCTCAAGTCCAAGTGCAAACTGGTAGGTTACATAATCTTGACATGCTACTCTATCTACATACCACATCAATCACATTATTCTCATTAATAACATTAAATGTATCCATAAGTGTGAAACATATGTGCCAAAATGAAACTGAGAGGAGGGCTCAATGGGTTTCAAAAATTAATCTGGAACAAACATGATCTTGTTACAATTGGGAAAAAAAACAAAAATCAGAAAACACTATACCCATGATTATTGGAAATTAGATTATAAAGGCCAATAAATTATTCTTAGGCCAAAGAAATCTAGGTATGTTCAAATTGTTTGGTTATACTTATCAGGTTGAATGATGTTATTCTTTAAATTATAGCAGAAATATAGAGAAAGTGCTTTTGTTGTTTTTTAGAAATGCAATTATTTTAAAAGAGAGATAAATGATAGAAATGTGAGGATAAAATGCCTGATTCAGGGCTTTGAAAATCATAGAATGTCACCACTCATAAAATATTGATGCCATCATTATACTTGTTAGGGATTGCTAGAAAAGCTTATGAGAAAATTCAACTTTCCTATAGTAACAGTCTGAAAATGGCCAAGTAGTGAAAACACTCACTAAGCCAGAAAAATTTAGAGATAACATCTTCTCTAGGCTCTGTCTTTGCCAGACCCAGGTGCACCTGCAAAGTATACCTATTGCGTGCTTCAAGGAAATACAGAAGGTCTAGAGGCTATAGTTCAGATGAAATAATTGTCCTACAGTTAAGAGTACAAGGCACAAAGAAGAAATACAGATTCCCATCTGTGAATGAGAACTATCAAAGATGTACATTTCCTGTTTTATTACCTTGTGAAAGAAGGAAGTTTTTATGTTACTTTGAATGATAGTGTCAAACATAATGGGCTGATTATGTTTGAGGTTATAATGGGATGATTATGGGCCATTTACAAGAACTGTGTGTCTTAGTGATAGTAACCATGCATAGAAACGAACATATGATTAAGTGTTTATTATGGTTATTTAGA
Organism: Herpailurus yagouaroundi; assembly: GCF_014898765.1. Lineage (NCBI taxonomy): Eukaryota > Metazoa > Chordata > Mammalia > Carnivora > Felidae > Herpailurus > Herpailurus yagouaroundi. The sequence goes on from NW_024412532.1 coordinate 88,891, forward strand.
TATACAATTTTAAAAATATGAATTATGTAACTAAAAGATTACATGTATCCCCAAATCACATACATTCTATTTTCTTTTCTTATAATCTACATTAGCCTTTGGTCTAGGCTCTCATAAAAGCAAGGAAAAGACTGAAGATGAACATGCCTGAAATAAGACTTGAAGAAGAGAGCTAAAATCAGCCAAACAAGGAAGGTCTTAACCAGGTGAATTTACATAGAATGAGCACTGACCTATTCCCTTTATTTGTGTGTCTTTTTTAAAAGTTCATTTAATTTGTCTGAATCCACCCAAGTCAGCAACATAATATCTCTGACACTTTTCCATCTCTGACAAAGTCAAAGATTGAAAGAACTTTAAGGGAAATAATTGTGAGTAAGGATAGGTCCAAGGAGGCTAAGTAATCCAAGATAGGACTCTTTTCAAAGATAGGACTCTTTTGAAGTCTTAAGTCATGCTTACAAAGGTAAATGATTCACCTTACTCTTTACCCTCACTAATGGAGGAAAGTGGAACAAGACTACAATGGTAAACTTCACTAGTCTTACTAATTGTGATTTAGGTGTTTCTTTATACTTATATCTGTGAAGTCATATGACCTAGAAAGAATATCAGATAAAAATAGATCTTTGTTCATGTTTGCAACAACTGGAGAAGAATGCACAGATGGGACACACTTTACATCTGATCACATGAACTGAAGAGTCTGGCACATGTAGATGAGTATCTGTGGTTTTGAGAGTCTATTCTAAATAACTTAATCTTTCCTCAGTAATTGGGTTTGATCTCAGTTAATGAGATAACTGTCTCCACATGCAACCTTCTATCAACAATATGCTCATGGTCTATAATCAGTTCTTTTCAAGAATCATAATGCACTTCATGTGATTTCAGCAATATTTATGGAGAATTTTTACTGCCTTTTGAGATTTTCATGAAAATGTGTCAGTAAATGCACCTCCTGCAAGAGATAAAAATCACTTTTGCTGATGCCTTCCAATCTTTTCTCTATTATTATTCTAAATTTTTTTTCAACGTTTATTTATTTTTGGGACAGAGAGAGACAGAGCATGAACGGGGGAGGGGCAGAGACAGAGGGAGACACAGAATCGGAAACAGGCTCCAGGCTCTGAGCCATCAGCCCAGAGCCTGACGCGGGGCTCGAACTCCCGGACCGCAAGATCGTGACCTGGCTGAAGTCGGATGCTTAACCGACTGCGCGACCCAGGCGCCCCATATTATTCTAGTACCTTATGAGTTCACACAGTCTGATCTGCAGCTGAACAAGAAGGAGAGGTTTTCTCAAATGTCCAACTGACCATGCCCCTACTAACCAATATACCCATTTTATTTAGTTGTCTCCATTCCCTCCAGTTTCTATACCATGTGGTCCAGTGAAATATCTCCTGTAAAATACAAAAGAAGTAGTCATAGTACCAAAAGGGTTGTTTGCCTGGATAAGAAACAGTATGTGAGTAAAGATCAAGTTTATGGACTTGTCAGTCCCTATGACATTCTGTGTGTTTTTCCCTCTTCTAGGCAACCTCTGATAAACTCATATGAAAGGATGAATGGATGTCCCCAACAACAGATCAAGTGTGTCTGAGTTCATCTTGCTGGGACTTTCCACTTCTCAAGAAATTCAAATATTCTTTTTTGCAGTCTTCTTCCTTGTCTATGTAGCCATCATAGTAGGAAACCTCCTTATTGTGATCTCTGTGATAGTTGATACACATCTTCACTCCCCCATGTATTTCTTTCTGGCAAATTTATCATTTTTTGATTTATGTCTTTCTTCTGCTACAACTCCCAAAGTGATTGCAGACCTCCTTAGAAAATTCAAGACCATCTCCCTGTGGGGCTGCATGGCTCAGATGTTTTTTATGCACTTCTTTGGGGGTGGAGAGATGTCTCTTCTGATAGCTATGGCCATAGACAGGTATGTTGCCATATGCAAGCCCTTGCAGTATCAGACTATCATGAATCACAGGGTGCTCATCGGGTTTCTGCTGCTCTCATGGGCAATTGGGTCCATACATACCACAAGCCAGATGGTTTTCACGGTAGGTTTACCTTTCTGTGGTCCCAATGTTGTGGACACCATTTTCTGTGACCTTCCCCTGGTCATCAAGCTTGCCTGCACTGAGACCTATATCCTAGAGCTCTTGGTGATTGCAAATAGTGGCTTCCTGTCCCTGATCTGCTTCATTCTTCTGCTCATATCCTACATCGTCATGCTGGTCACCATCTGGCAGCACTCCTCCAGTGCATCCTCTAAGGCAGTGTCCACACTGTCTGCTCACATCACTGTGGTCACTCTCTCCTTTGGTCCTGCTATCTTCATCTATGCTTTCCCATTCAAGAGTTACTCTGTAGATAAATTTCTTTCTGTATTTTATTCTATAATCACCCCCCTCCTCAATCCAATTATTTATACTCTGAGGAATCAGGAAATGAAAGCAGCCATTAAGAGACTTAGCAGCCAGCATATTGGCTCTTGGCTCACTTCCTAAAGAACGTTTATAACAGCTGACTATTTTGTGTTCTCTGCTATTGGGATTTTGATATTAAATATTTATCAGAATAATTAAAAGGAAAATTTTAAATATTATCAATTTTCAGTCAGAATTCATGGAATTCTTAAGATCAGTTTTATTAAAAATATAATGGAAATGTTCATAGCATACATTCAATACATAAATAAGTGTGCATTCATTATTTCCTTGTACTTCCCTGTCTTAGAACTCAGGGAAACAACCCTGATCAATGTTTAAAATACCTAATCACATGTCTTTTTTCAAAGACATAATGGCTCAGTATATAAAAATAGTTAACTTTCATAAGAGCACACTATATGATGTTTAGTTTCATTTTTACTTATAAAGTTGTATTTTTTTAAGTTTGTTTTGTGAGAGACAGACAGTATGATTGGGGAGGGGCAGAGAGAGAGGGAGATAGAGAATCCCATGCAGTCTCTGCACTGTCAGCGCAAAGCCCAATACAGGGCTTGAACTCATCTAAAGTTGCATTTGTAACTTATTGTTGTTAAAATATCTATTACTATTTGTCAACCATATGGAGTCTGTACAGAGGCACTGTGATCTGAATGAGGATAATAATACTTTCTCACTGTATAGCCTCAATATGCTAATCATCTTTAGTAGAATTTTAAAATACGCTGAAAAATAAATTTTTCCAACATATCTTTAGTATCCAAATAGTTTTTGAAGAATCAGTATCAACTAAAATGCTAAAAACTAAAACCATGAACTGCTAGCAAAGCTTGCTCAACCAGATAACATATTGATGTTTTTTCAACTGGAATAAGTCATTCATGAAACATCTAGAAAAATATTTACTAGGTACCAAGCACTGCCCAAAGCAATACAGATACATGGTTATAGACAGAGACCTGATGCCTGTTCCGGAGAGAATATCAAAGGGGAGGGATCTATGTTAGGTGTGGTGGTTTTAGAAGATCACTTTAAGAGGAGACATTTATACCAACACGTTAAGAAAGCTCCAGAATTAGACATTTGAGCAGGGAAAAGAGAATTTCTGGCAAAATGGCCAGTGCACATAGACATTGCGAAATGAGAAAGAGTTTTTAAGTATTAAAGGTAGACCTTGTAAAGGAGACTGATGAATAAAAGAGAGAAGACCTATGCTGAGATTTTACAGAAAGGAAAAGTCCAGAGTATTCAAGCATAGTGGATTCCTTTTTATTGTCAATGTAAATTGAAGTGTTTTAGGACAGGGAGGGAGGATCCAGCATACCTTATAGTTGGGTGTACCTCAGTCTTCACAAGTAGAGAATATAATGCAGCAAACGTGAAAGCAGAGGGAATAGTTATTGGGCTGTTTCAGATGGTAAGCCTTATTTTATTAAATAATACAAACAGTGAGTTTGTGGAAACTGTAAAGACTTCCAAAGGCAAATAGAAAAGCTAAAATTATTCAAACACCTTTGGAACCAACTCTTTTTATATCTTTAAAAACATTTTTAAATGTCTATCTTTAAAAATTGTTTAATACTTTTTGTTTTTTATATGAATTTTTTTTATTTGAGTATAGTTCACACACATTCGTTTCAGGTGTACAACATAGTGATTTGACAAATTTGTACATTATCTACTATGGTCACAAGAACTGTAGCTCCATCACCATATATCACTAATATCCTTGACTATATTTCTTATGCTGTTCCTTTTGTTCCTGTGACTTTTTCTTTCTGTAACTGGATGTCTGTATCTCCCACTCATCTATTTTGCCCATTCCCCCACCTGCCTCACCTCTGGCAGCCATCAATTTGTTCTCTGTATTTATACCTCTACTTATGCTTTTGGGTTTTTTTTATTCATCTTTTTTTTTTTTTTTTTTTTTAGATTCCAGATATGAGTGAAATCTTACGGTATTTGTCTTTCTTTGTCTGAATTATTTCACTTAACATGGCACCCTCTAGGTCCATCCATGTTGTTGCAACTGGCAAGACTCCATTCTTTTTTATAGCTTAGTAATATTCCATTGTGTATATATATCTTCCTTATCCATACCTCCAGTGATGGGCAATTTGGTTGCTTCCATACCTTGGCCATTATAAATAATGCTGCAGTAAATGTAGGGATGCATAAATATTTTCAAAGTAGTGTTTTCATTTTCTTTAAATACCCAGCAGTGGAATTACTGGATCATATAGTAACTCTACTTTTAATTTTTTTGAGAAATCTCCATACTTTTTTTCCAGTGGCTCTGCCACTTACATTCCCACCACAAGACTCATTTTTCTCCACGTCCTCACCAACACTTGTTATGTCTTGTCCTTTTGATTCTAGCCATTCTAACAAGTGTAAGGTGGGTGAATATCATTGTGGCTTTGATTTACATTTTCCTGATGATTAGTCATGGTGGGTATCTTTTCATTAGTCTGTTGACCATCTGTATGTCTTCTTTGGAAAAGTATCTTTGCAGGTGTACTGCCCATTTTTGGCTGGATTGTTTGGGTTTTTCTAGTGTTGAGTTATATGAATTCTTTATATATTTTAGATACTAACCCCTTATTGGATATATCAGTTGCAAATATTTTCTCCACTCAGTAAGTTACCTTTTTCTGTTGCTGATGGCTTCCTGTGTTGTGCAAAAGCTTTAAAATATACCCTGAATATCAAACTTACCTACTTTCCCTCCTTATCCCCTTCTCCTTTTTAAGTATATCTTCCCTACTTGAGTTTGGTCTTATACCATGTGCTTCTAACACTGAAAAATTCTATGTGTACCATGCTTACCAACTGGTTTGGGTAATCAAATCAGGGCATCAAATATTGTTCTAATATTATATTTCTAATTTCTATATTTAAGAATCCTTTTCTTTCTTGCAAAGATCTCAAATGCCACACTAAACTGTGACATATATCTCCTCAGCAGAAATATTTTTAAAAGACTTATTTTTCATGGCGATTCTAATTGGTAATAGCTGCATGGGGAAAATAGAATTTTTTATAAAATTCCTAGATTCTGTCAAAAAGAGTGAGAAATCTGTTAGCAATGTCTGCTATGCCTTTCTCAGTGTAGGCTATTATATTAAATATATTAATTTTACTTGAATAAATTCATTCAATTACTAACTATAAATATTGAGATTGATAAAATATTAATAGAATTATAATTTCAAGTCTATCATCTATGATAGATCCATTTTCTGTTAATGTGTTCATCCTTCCCCAACCAAAACAGTTGAATTAGTGCTTTTTCTGAAAAGCACTTACTAGTGAAAGTTCACATGGCTGATACACTTCACAAACTCACCATCCACTTAAATAATGAGAAAGTAAGTCCTTGCTCTGAACTCTAGGTAACACATGCACGTTTATTTTAATGATTCCCTTTGGGGGTTGATCACCAGTCTGCATCTTATTTATGTTCTTGTCCTTTTTTTTTTTTTTTTTTTTCCGTACCTACCAACGATTGTCAATTCATGGAGGTTAAAAAAGATAATATATATTCAGGATCTCACTATATCTTCACATCTTTGAAGAGGCCACTCTTCAGCTAGAACTGGTAGGTTTCAATAGCAGTGCTAAAGAAAACTGCAATTGCACACTTTAATAAAGGAGAAGACATTTTATAAGAAACTTAGAACTAAATGAAAACCATATTATTCTGATCATGAGGGCAATAGTAAAAGATAATTTTGGTCAAATAGTAACTGAACACTGTATCTACTTTCAATAAGGGTAAGAGCCACATTCCTGATCGAGGGATCAGTTTTATAGCTTGAGTTCATGTTCAGGAATATAAATTTGAATTAGTTTAATCCTTATAGGGTAAAAATATAAAATAAAAAATAATTTAGGATATTATAAAATAATGGAACAACTAGGTTCTTCCTTGGCTAAGTTTAGCATCTGTGACAAGTGTGAAATGTAAAATAATAAAATATCATATCAAGAAAATGAGAAAAGGTGATTTCATATTATTTGTCTATGTTTTACTTCCCCACATTGAGTATTTCAACACAGAAAACACATAATATGCTAAGATAATGATTAACTTAAATCAATTTTTTAATTTTAATTTTAATTTTTTAACATTTATTTTACAGAGAGGGATGGAGGGAGGGAGAGAGAGAGCAAGTGAACAAGCTGATACAAGTGAGCAGGGCAAAGGCAGAAAGAGAGGGAGAATCCCAAGAAGGTTCCATGCTGTCAATACAGAGCCAAATGGGGGCTCCATCCCATGAATGGTGAGATCATGACCTGAGTTAGGTCAAGAGTTGGACACCCAGTTGGGTGAAATTTGGCAGAGGACAGATAGTGCGATTTTTTTTTGTCATGTTAATAAAATTAGGCCTGAGTCATGCAGGTTCAATTTTTTAAATCAATTTTTAAAAAATGTTCCCCTCAAGTACACTTACTTTGTTCACTGAAGTCATATAACCTTTCAGTCAATACAATTGTCTAAGTGTACTGCTAATTTATTTGTTTTGGTAATTTTGCAACCCAAGGTCTATTTCCTATTCTTCTGCACCCACTGGCCTTTTTCCTACCTACCTTTAAAACAATTATTTTAATATTTTAAACTTGATCAATATATGAGCGTGAAGCCCTTTGTGCATCTATAATGCTGAGCCCTTTACTATCAAATATACACATTTATTTTTTTTTAATTTTTTTTTCATCGTTTATTTATTTTTGGGACAGAGAGAGACAGAGCATGAATGGGGGAAGGGCAGAGAGAGAGGGAGACACAGAATCGGAAACAGGCTCCAGGCTCCGAGCCATCAGCCCAGAGCCTGACGCGGGGCTCGAACTCACGGACCGCGAGATCGTGACCTGGTTGAAGTCGGACGCTTAACCGACTGCGCCACCCAGGCGCCCTATACACATTTATTTTTTAATTAGAAAAATATTTATAGTGGTCATTTTGTCAGCAAATCTGACTTTTACATTCGAAACATTTTTTGTTGTATTTTTTTTAGTGTTTATTTAAAACAGAGAGAGACAGAACATGCGCAGGGGAGGGGCAGAGAGAGAGAGAGAGGGAGACACAGAATCAGAAGCAGACTCCAGACTCCAAGCTGTCAGCACAGAGCCCTATGTGGGGCTCCAACCCACAGACCGCAAGATCATGACCTGAGCTGAAGTTGGACGCTCAACCGACTGAGCCACCCAGGTGCCCCCCAAACGTTTTTTGTAGTGAGTGAATATCACCTGTGATTTATCCAATCTGTATATGGCTTCACCCTCTCATAAGAAAGATGGATAGAAAACCCTCAAGTTCAATAAAAACTGCATAGCATTTATTCTCACTAAAAGAACTATTTAAGTACATTTGTGGAAATGTATGGAAAAAGACTTCGTTACTGAACATAGACACAGAGTATTGGACATCCCACAGCTTTTCTTCCTCAGGTAAGCAACCTCAGTGTAAAAAAGTACAGTAAGTTTTCATCCTTTAGTCACATAAAAAACACATGAAAAAGTCAGGCTCTCCAGTCATAGGTCATCCATCCCATTCTCAGACAAATTTCCTTCTAGAGAGAAACCAAACCATGCCCTACTTTATCTGATTATTTTTCATTTCTTTTCAGTTCATCGTGTTTGTATAGTACACACCATACAAAAGCTTAAGCTTTCCATTTGAGGTTTAACTGTGGCGTAAGTTAGGAAGAATTCTTTTGTTTCTCATACTCTATTTTTGCCTGTGTCTGAGTAGAAAACTATATATATATTTTTTTTTTTTAAACGTTTATTTATTTTTGGGACAGAGAGAGACAGAGCATGAACGGGGGAGAGGCAGAGAGAGAGGGAGACACAGAATCGGAAACAGGCTCCAGGCTCTGAGCCATCAGCCCAGAGCCTGACGCGGGGCTCGAACTCCCGGACCGCGAGATCGTGACCTGGCTGAAGTCGGACGCTTAACCGACTGCGCCACCCAGGCGCCCCGAAAACTATATATTTTAAAGAGACTTCATCTTCGATCATTTGTACAAATCCACATGTTGAATGATTTCATCTATCATAACATATTTGAATCCATCTCTATGTACACTTGGCTGGATATATTTTATAAAGGAGTTCATAACATTTCAAAAAAATCCTTAATTAATATTGTTCTTTGCTTTTAATTTTCCAATTTACATATTAAGCTATAAAAATTACTTTTAGAATTCTCAATATTTTTCCTTTAGTATTTTGTGACTGAGGACTATATGGTTTCAAAACTATTCATAACTAGTATGTAACTCATTGACTACATGAACTAGAATACCAATGGTGATAATTCTTTGTAATGAAAACAATTAGGTAATTATATCATTTAAATTTAAAAGAGAAAAATACATTTATTTACACTAAGTCTTCTTTACCAAGTCTTCCATTGTAAAATTCTTCTGTGGTTCTTAACTGGTTTGAAACTCCATAATCACCAGAAAATGAGATAATGCTAAAAACAGAATTTTGTGAATGCACATACCTACCGTCTATGTATGTACAATAAAATATACAAATATATTCCATATATATTATCCTTTGGAATCTCATAACAACCTGTGATTTGCAGAGTAAGTATAATTTATTCTTACAACAAAATAAATCCATGTTCAAAGGAGTTAAAGAGCATATTTCCCTCGTAAATGTTGATGACAGGACTAGAATATAACTCTTGACTCTTGGTTCAGTTTTTTTCCTTATTCTAATAGTTGGGCTAAACAATAACACCTGAATATTTCATGAACTATTAAGCCAAAAACTGTATATTCAGAGTAAATTTTCCACAACCTGTTCTGATGCTCCAGAACTAGAATATGGTGTAAGTATATGTATTTGTGTTTACGTGTATATGTATGATTCTGTATCTGTGTCTGTGTGTTTGGTGTGTATCACTAATAATTTTTCAAAAAAGTAAAAAACAAAACAGAAAATAAAAGCTGTGACCAAAAGGTATAAGTAAAATGAAAAAGTGTATAAAAATGAGCCATCAGTCAGTCCAACATGGGAACACATATAGAGTACAAGTGTCAAAGATATATGAGAGAGTGAGGGTCGAGAATCAGTCTGCAGACAAATGTGAAATATCAGAGGAAAGCACTGGGTACAAAGAATAATGGTACTTATAAAAAAATTGCTGGTTGTTCAGAGTCCATCTATATATTAAATGCAAAGGGACAAGAAGGCAAACTCCAGCCAGGAACCCAGCAACAATAGATTCATGCAAATAGGCAAAAAGTCTCAACACTCTAGGTCAGCAGTTTGTCCAGAAACAAAAGTATTAAAGAGCATTAAAAAAGATCATAAAGAAGGAGGAGGAGGAGGAGGAGGAGGAGGAGGAGGAGGAGGAGGAGGAGGAGGGAATGAGAGAGAAAAGAAGGAAGGGAAGAAAAAAAACGTGGTGGGGAGGAATAGAGGAAAGAGAGGAAGGAGAGGAAAGAAAGGAAGGAGAGAAACAAACCAGTACATTGAGAAATATTTGTTTCTGCCCAGAAACTAGGAAGCCTGTTTTATTATTTATGGTTTTTGTGGGCGACGGTAAGAACATATGACAGGCTATAGCCAGTTTAAAGCTTCACGAAGAATTTGCTAAATTTCTAAAGTTATTTGCTTCGTGGCAATATAATTAAACTCAATGCACATATCTGAATATTTCAAATAATAGGTACCACAAAGTGATATGACCATATTACTATCCACTTGAACTAATTCATTTGACTAATGGCCATTTGGTTCCTCTAGTCATTGACCCATTGAACTCATGGTTCATAAACTCATGATAGAAACAACAAATCCATGTGGAGACACAATCTATGCCTGAAAAATATGTTTATAAAATTTTACAATAAACTTCTCTTTTGTGACTATCTGGCTTTAAAAACTGCAGTAAAGTGAATGTTCCTTGCATTAATCTATTAAAATGTATTTTCCAGAAATGCCCATCTTCTCTTTTTCTATGTGAATCAAGCACTACTCTCTATATGGCCATACCTTCAAAACTATCAAAACTTAAATGGTCACTTTTTCCAGATTTTCTACATTTTAATGACTTTGAAAACTCCTACATAGACTAGATAATGAATAACTCAGTGGTAACGGAGTTTGTTTTGTTAGGACTCACCAACACTTGGGAACTTGAAATTTTCTTTTTTTTCATATTTTTGTTGGCCTATGCAGCTATTGTGGCAGGAAACTTTCTCATCGTGGTCACCGTAACCTTTGACTCCCATCTGTACTCCACACCAATGTACTTCCTCCTTGGAAATCTCTCCTTTCTGGATATGTGTATTTCTACAATCACAACCCCTAAGATGGTCACAGATTTTCTCAAGGAGAACAAAACTATTTCCTTGTGGGGCTGTATGGCTCAGATGTTCTTCCTTCACTTTTTAGGGGGCAGTGAGATGACTCTTCTCATAGTCATGGCTGTTGATCGGTACATTGCAATATGCAAACCTCTTCACTACACATCCATCATGAACCGCCGGGTCCTCATGGGCTCTGTGCTGCTGTCCTGGGCAGTTGGTTTTGTGCATACGATGAGCCAGATGGTTTTTACTATCAACTTGCCCTTCTGTGGTCCCAATATAGTGGACGATATTTTTTGTGACCTTCCCCTAGTTCTAAAACTTGCCTGCACTGAGACCTATGTTCTGGAGTTGCTGGTAACTGCTGACAGTGGACTGTTATCTTTCATCTGCTTCATACTCTTGCTCATTTCCTACACTGTCATTCTGGTAACTGTCCGACGTCGATCTTCTGGTGGACTCTCCAAGGCTCTGTCAACACTGTCGGCTCACATTACTGTGGTCACTCTGTTCTTTGGGCCAATTATCTTCATTTATGCTTGGCCATTCAGTAGCTTTTCAGTGGATAAATTTCTTTCTGTGTTTTATTCAATTATTACACCTTTACTGAACCCCATTATTTACACTCTAAGGAATCAGGAGATGAAAGCAGCCATTAGTAGACTGAAGACCAAACACACCCACAGAATAAAGTGGTATTAATTCGTCTGTAGACTTTTAAAAATATTCATCATGTATATTGAAATTATCACATGTTCCATCATTACATAACCATGATGTATTTAGGTTTGTTGGGAATTATTTTCGCTGAAATTTAACCCAGTTGGGTTAATAATTTTTTTTTAATTTTTTTTTCAACGTTTATTTATTTTTGGGACAGATAGAGACAGAGCATGAACGGGGGAGGGGCAGAGAGAGAGGGAGACACAGAATCGGAAACAGGCTCCAGGCTCTGAGCCATCAGCCCAGAGCCTGACACAGGGCTCAAACTCACGGACCAGAAGATCGTGACCTGGCTGAAGTCGGACGCTTAACCGACTGCGCCACCCAGGCGCCCCAGGGTTAATAATTTTTTAATGTAATAAAGAATTAAATAGAAAAAAATGTCCCACTAAACTATAGTTGAAAACCCAGAAATGTTCAAAACTAGATTTCATCAAATAAAGAGAAATCAAATATAAATTGATCTATTTTTAATTCAGAAATAGGGATCTTTCAGCTCAATTCTTTAGTTGGGTAAGTATGCATAAAATTGCATGAACTCTTCAACTCACAAGTACACACAAATAAGCTCATTTTTATGGTCTTAATATGCGTAAGAATTATTACTCTCTTTGACAAGGCAGATAAGCTAGTTTCTATGAGTGGGTATGTTCAAACAGTAACTGTCATGTATGACAAGAGAAGAGGCACATATTTCTTTCTTAACATAGAAATTCCATCTGATATATAGGTGAAACACAACTCATTTTATCTTATTCCTTCATTCTTGTTTGTATTCATATTTGTTCTCACAAAACTTTCCCAGAACCAAGTAAGAACATTACTACTGCATTAATCCTCATAGACAAGGAAAAAGGAAGAAGCTTCTATATATCCCAGGCATTCACTTCACAACAAAACAGGAAATATTCAACCTTACTAAGTTGTATAAAGTTTAGTCAATTATAAAGGTTAATTTATGGTCCATGGTCATTAGAATAAAGACATTCCATGACCTCTACGATATCAAATTCAAATGCTCTGCTTTTGCCCAAACACTTAGGGTCCCTTTTATAACCTATCCAATACATTTTCTTCATTGCCTCTTAAGCAAATAAGTATTAAGCATATGCCCCTAAGGATATTTGTGTAATATACTACCTGTAGACCAAAGGGTGTGTCAAAGATGTATTCCTAGCCGTATGTGCATGACATATTTTAGACTAAATTTCTATTTTAAAAAACACATTAAGGAGGATAGTAACCAGGTTCCTAAGAATCATTGGGCATATTTGTATCTTTTTCTTTTGAGCTATTTTAATCATAAGGTGTAGACACCTTATGTGGCTTAGTAGAGATAATAAAGACCTCTAAGCAACCATCTATACCCAGTTATTTTACTGTAGCAAAGATCATCACTATCATCAACTCCAGAGGCATCATTCCTTTTCATGCTTTTAAAATTATTTCTCTCATTTTTCATACATTGTGCATAAAATATTTTTTGTGTGTTTTTACCCTGATATACATGGAATCTATATATGCTATTATTGTAAAAGCTATTTTTATCTCTGTTTAGTGTCTTAAAGAGTTATCTCTTTTGTGTTTCTCTGGTTCATTATTTTTTACTATAAAAAAAAACATGTAACATCTTAACCATTTTTTAGCGTACAATAGTGTTAACTTTGTGTACCCTGTACAACAGATTTCTAGAACTTTTTCATCTTGCAAAATAAAAGCCTATATTCATGGTTCTAGAATTCCCCTTTCTGCCTCTAGCTAGCTCCTGGAAATCACCATTTAACCTTCCATTTAAGGGTTTAGCTGGGTTAGATACTTTATGTAATTGGATCATGCAATGTTTGTCTTTTTGTGACTGGCTTGTTTCACATAGAATAATTTCCTCAAACTTCAACCATATTGTAACATATGACAGAATTTCCTTCTTTTTAAGGCTAAATACTATCCCGTTGTATGTATATGCCACATTTTCTTCATCCATTCATCCGTAGAAGGTATTTAGTTTCCTGTCTCCTCTTGGCTATTGTAAATAAAGCTGTAATAAACATGTGTGTGCAAATATGTCTGCCAGACTCTGTTTCAGTTCTTTCGGATACATATCCAGAAGTCAGACTGTTGTATCATATGGTAATTCTATTTTTAATTTTTTGAGGAATCTTCATACTTTTTTCCAGAGTGGCTATACCATTTTACATTCCCCTTAACAGTGAAAAGGTGTCCAATTTCTCCGCATCTTTACATCCTTGTCTGTACTTGTCATTTTCTGTTTTTGTTCCTGTTTTGATAGTGGTCATCCTAACAGGTGTGAAGTAATATTCTGGTTTTGATTTACATTTCTCTGATGATTAGTGATTCTGCGCTTTTTTTTTTTTTCATATGTTTGTTGGCTTTTTGTGTATTTTCTTTGGACAATAGTTTATTCAAGTTCTTTGCCCATTTTTTCATTGGGTTATTTGTTTTTTTGTTGTTTAGTCAGGGGAGTTTTTTTTATATATATTATGGATATTAGCTCCCTATTAGATAAATGATTTGCAAATATTTTCTCTCATTCTGTAGGTTGCCCTTTTACCTTGTTGATTATTTCCTTTGCTGCATGGAAGTGTTTAAGTTTGATGTGGTCTTATTTGTCTGTTTTTCTCTTGCTGCCTTAACTTTTGGTGACACATCCAACAAATAATTGCCAAATCCAATGTTTTAACGATTTTCACCTATGTTTTCTTCTAAGAGTTTTATAGTGTCAGGTCTTACATTTAGGTATTTAATTCGAGTTAATATATGTATATGGTGTATGGTAAGGGTTCAACTTCATCTTTTACATACAGATATCCAGCTTTCCCACCATCATTTATTAAATCTAGTGTATTCACTTTAATGTCTACAGAATCTAATTTTAAATAGACTAAAATTTATTTAAACCTCTTCCTCTTGGGAGACATTTAGAGCTCTCACATTATTTACTCTTTTAACTAATGGGTCAATTGAACATACATCTATGTATTTCTTTGTGCACCTATGATAATTTCTCTAGGATATGTACTCAGAACTGGAAGTGCTGAGTTTTAATTAAAAACATTCTAACTTTATCAGAAATTACTAAACCTTTTTCAACATTGCAGATCTTTACATTCTATGAAGAGCCCTAATTTCTCCATCATTTTGTCAATACAGGATTTTATAAGGTTTTTTTTCTCTCCCAGTTAGATGAGTTTAAAAATATTTTATATTTATTGCATTTCCTTAGTTAATAATGAATTTGGACATTAATTCAAATATTTATTGCACATTTTGTTTTGTTGCTCCAGTTCATACTTTTGTTGATTTCTCTTCTGGGTTCTTCTTTTTAAACTAATTTTTATAACTGTATACATGTATTTATAAATATACATATTTTATAATATACATATCCACACATAGATTGAACTGAAAATATCTTCACTCTTACAGATTGGATTGACATTTTGATGTTTATACATACACAAAATTTAATATAGCTGCATTTGTCAACCATTTTTGGTTTGTCATTTTATGTCTTATGTAATACATCTTGACAGCTGATAGCCCAAAATATTGTTTTTTTTCTTTTTTCTATATTTCTTTTCTTTTCTTTTCTTTTCTCTTTTTTCTTTCTCTCTCTCTCTCTCTCTCTCTCTCTCTCCCCCTCTCCCTCCCTCTCTCTCTCTCTCTCTCTCTCTCTCTTTCTTTCTTTAGAAAGAGAGGGGGAGAGGTGGGGGAGAGGTGCAGGCAGAGGAAGAGGGAGAAGGAATCTTAAACAGGCTCCTCTCCCGGCAGGGAGCCTGACAAAGGACTTGATCTCATGACTGTGAAATCATAACCTGAGCTGAAATCAATAGTCAGATGCTTAGGGGTGCCTGGGTGGCTCAGTCAGTTAAGTGTCCAACTTCACCTCAGGTCATGATCTCGTGTTTCATGAGTTCAAGCCCTACGTCGGGCTCTGTGCTGACAGCTCAGAGCCTGGAGCCTGCTTCAGATTCTGTGTCTCCCCCTCTCTCTGCACCTCCCCTGCTTGTGCTGTCTCTCAAAAAAATGAATAGATGTTAAAAAAAATTTTTTTTAAATAGTCAGATGCTTAACTGACTGAGCCACCTTGGTGCCCTTGTCTTTCTTTTATAATTTTAACCTCTTTTTTTTTTATTTTTCCTTCCCCTTCCCCATGGGTTTCTGTTAAGTTTCTCAGGATCCATATAATTTTAAACTTTTATTTTTTTCACACTTGGTTATTTAATCCAACTGGAAGTTACATTTTCTATTAGTATCTTATAGGAATCAAATTTATTTTTATATGAATATAAATGATCATCCAAATACCATTTACTGAATAACTTTTCCCTACTGATTGTAATGTCATCCTAGCTACATGTAAAGTATCCATTCATCCATGTCTGTTTCTGGCCTCTGTCAGTCCTTCCACCAGTAATTTTGTTTCTCAGAGATAACACGACACAGCCTTAAATATAGTTGCTACTGTCATTTGTCTTAAATGCTCTGCTTTAAGCATATACCAGTTCCATCTGTCAATCAACTCTTCTAGATGATTTCTGGATAAGTTGTCAAATGCAAATAATTTTAGGATAGCAATTGAAATTGGATAGAATTTATTAATTTGGAAAGAATAGATAACTTTATGATTTTGATTATTCTAATTCATCAACCTAACATATCTCTTTATGTTGTTACATTTTTATGTAACATTTTATATACTATTTTCAAAATTTGGTGATATTTTAATTGATTTGTCATCAGGCATCATATTTTGTTATTATTACAATGGAATCTCTTTGGTGCTATATTTTAGTAGGTTGTTGCTGATGTAGAAAAACATATTTTTGTTTGTTGATTGCATATACAGCAAATTTATTGAACTTTCATACCATTCATTCTTATTTTGTTTAGATTCCTTTGAGTGCACTAATTAGTTTATATAAATCAAGTAGTAATTTTTTTCATCATCCTTTCCAAACAAAGTGTTCGCTGGTTTTTTTCATTTTGCAGTATTGCATTTGGTTAGAACCACCAGTACAATGCTGAAGGGAAGGAATTTATTTTCCAGCACTATAGTGTCTCTTTCTAAAATATTATCATGGGCGATATATCCTTCTTCAAAATTAAGATATGCCTTTTCTATTAATTTCCAATATTTTATTAAATCATCAATAATTGTAGAATTTATTTAAAAATTTATGCACACTTTAAGATGATTGCATCTTTTCTCAATTCATCTGTTATACTAGTGGATTGACTTAATATTGTTAACATTTCCTTGACTATGTAGTTGAAACTCCAAGTTGTAATAATATGGCTTTTCTTTTGCTTTTCATGTCTCCAGATTTAATTTACTAATTGTTCTTATCATTTGTTTTAGAATTGTTCATTGTATAACTTTCTCTCTTTTTCTATTGTCTGAAACAGTCAAAAATATATTAAGGATTTTGTTACTTATTTTTAGAAGTAACAGATGAACATGGGAGAGAAAGAGGGAGACAAACCATAAAACAGAGGCTTAACTATAGAGAACACACTGAGGGTTGCTGGATGGGGAGGTGGGTGGAAGGGAGGGATGGGTTAAATGAGTGATGGGTGTTAAAGAGTACACATGTTGTGATGAGCACTGGGTGTTGTATGTAAGTGATGAATCACCAAATATTATACCTGAAACTAGTATTACACTATATGCTAAATGGAATTTAAATAAAACTTGGAAGAAAATAAAGAAGTAAATAAAAGTTGAATATAAGCTCCCTCACCTACCACCATCTGCTCTAAACTCACACCTGTTCACTTTCACGTTTTCCAGAGTGGCTGCACCGGTTTGCATTCCCATCAACAGTGTAAGTGGGTTCCCATTTTTCCACATCCTCACCAGCACCTATTGTTTCTTGTATTGTTGATTTTACCTATCCTGACAGGTGTGAGGTGGTATCTCATTGTAGTTTTGATGTGTATTTCCCTGACGATGAGTGATGTTGAGCATCTTTTTATCTGCATGTCTTCTTTGGAAAAATGTCTATTCATGTATTCTGCCCATTTTTTAATTATATTATTTGTTTTTTTGAGTGTTGAATGTTATTTACATATTTTAGATATTATCCTTTATCAGATATGTCATTTGCAAATATCTTCTCCCATTCCATAGATTGCCTTTTTGTTTTGTTGCTTGTTTCTTTTTTTTTTTAATTTTTTTTTCAACATTTATTTATTTTTGGGACAGAGAGAGACAGAGCATGAGCGGGGGAGGGGCAGAGAGAGAGGGAGACACAGAATCAGAAACAGGCTCCAGGTTCTGAGCCATCAGCCCCAGAGCCTGACGCGGGGCTCGAACTCACGGACCTCGAGATCGTGACCTGGCTGAAGTCGGACGCTTAACCGACTGCGCCACCCAGGCGCCCCTTGCTTGTTTCTTTATATCATGCAGTGAGGAAAAGATTTAGAGCACCAGATGATATATATTGGCCATTTTTCCTATATCTTTTCTATTCTAACCCTTACATAGCATCAAGATAAAAACAATGTCTCAGTTTATTGTATACTAGAGTCTATTTATGTTTCTTCTAAATTCCTGACTGCAATTCTCTTCAAATAGTCACTCATCCTAAATGTATTTACTATCTCCCTTTATATATGTCAATTTCCTTATAAAATAGGAATGACTATTCTATGAATGTATATGATTTATTTTACAAAATGCCATTCTATGTTCTTTTCCTCTCAATACAATTCATATTGTTTTATATAAGTGGAGTTCTTACTTCAAAGTGTTACTATTATCCAGTAGCACCAATACCAATCACCTTACTACCTATTCACCAAATGACAGCTAAACTGCTTCTGATTTCCTGTTACCATAAATTATTTCTTTTTTTAAATGTTTATTTTGGAGAGGGAGAGAGGGAGAGAGGGAGAGGGAGAGAAAGGGAGAGGGAGAGGGAGAGGGAGAGGGAGAGGGAGAGGGAGAGAGAGAGAGAGAGAGAGAGAGAGAGAGAAACAGAGACAGCAAAAGTTGGGGAGGAACAGTGAGAGAGGGAGACACAGAATCCAAAGCAGGCTCCAAGCTGTCAGCACAGAGCCCAACGCGGGGCTCAAACTCACAAACCGTGAGACCATGACCTGGGCCGAAGTCAGACACTCAACCAACTGAGCCACCCAGGTGCCCTGATGATTTCATGATTAATAACTGTCCAACAGTCCTATGTAGGTGAAACAACTTCTCTAAGATAAACACCCAGAAGTGAAAAGAAATGGATATAAAGCATTTACCCACTTAATTTCACTAAATATTACAGACTGCTTTCCAGAATGATTGTAACTCCACCTACAGAGGAGGATCCAATTGCTCATGTCCCCACTACAAAATAATAATTTGCCTTTCTAAATTTTGTTTGCATATAGAATAATGTCTTATTGCTTTAATTTGCCTTTTTCAGGTTATCATACCTATTAGTTATTCAACTTTTGTATGAATTACTCTTTTAAGATCTTGGTCCACCTAAAATGGGTTTTCTATGCTTTTCTTGTTGGTTTGCATGCTTACCTATGCATTGCTCAATACATTAGCTAGTAATTTATATGTCTGTTTAAATTCTAGTTTAAATGAATTAAAGTAAATAAAATCAAATGCATATGCATGCATATAAACATACATGATTTCTATTTCTATTAACCTCCACTTTTTGTATTTTATTTTACCATTACCTTGTTATTTTGGTAGCATCAATTGGTATATGGCTTAATATCTAGTTATTTTCAACTTGCAAATATCATCTTAAGTTTGCCTATTATAAACAATAGAGTAATTTTTGCTATATTATTAATAATATTGAATATTGGTTTTAGATGTATAAAGATATACAAATATACAGATAATATATTTACATGAATAGATCTATGTTTATACAAGGTATACAGATAGGTAAATATATTAAATTATATTTCATAATATAGATATACATGATTATATACGTGTACAGACATATTAATATGTATATGTTACATATGTATTATATATACACATATAATTTTATTTCTGAACTTTGAGAGTAAGTTCTAGACATAATACTCTTTTACCACTAGCCACCTCAGTGTCTATTTCCTAAAACAATCTAATTTTCAAATGGAAATCAACATTAATATAATATAAATATCTAATATATCGACCTTGTTTGACTTTTTGGCCAATTATGAGAATAATGTTCTTTTAGAAAACAAAGTATCTGGTCCAGGACCAATTCAGGATCACAAGTTGTATTTCATTGCCATGTCTCTGTTTTACTTAATCTTCAATAATTCCTCAATTTTCCTTTAATTTAATGTCCGTCAGGGCAGAAATCTCATTGCTTAGTGGTGTGCTTCCTATGTTTCATTTTGCCCAAATGTGCAGATATATGGTTCCTTCCCCTCTTATTCTCCTTTTTGCTTGCTTACTATAGACATTACTTTGGTCTTTTCATTTAACAATGTATCTTGGAAATATCAGGTCATATGACCTCCATATCAGTTCATAAAGATCTTCCCCACTCTTCATCACAGCTGTGTGTGTCTCAAATATTCTAAAAAATATGGAAAAAATAGAAGAGAAACACAATTCAAATGCTCTTTCGCAGCTTATCATACAATCCTAACAAGTTCTCATGTGCCTGGGACTAGAGTATTCGTGTCAGATCAGTGTTACCATAGGCTTCAGCAAAATATTCTCATAATCCTTAATCTAGTTTCTCAGATCATTCACTTTCTACTCATTTCTGTGTCATTGCTACGTTAGACTTCAATTAAAGAGGCTGCATCGCCTATAGCTTGCTCTCAACTTGCCAGGAATAAAAGAAATATTTCTTTTCTTTTTACAGATTAACTCTTTATTCTCTACTGGTGAGGTTTGATTCTGTAATTGATTCAAGGTACAAACACAAGGATGCTCAGACAAAGAGGGATTGAACCACATTTAAATTCAATGGAAGTAATCCAATCACATCTTCCCTGGGGTAAGGAGGTGACATGTTTCTGTATTTATATCTGAGGTCACTGCAAATGATTTATATGTAGAGACTTCTCTGTTTTGTGGCTTCTTAAAAGCTTTGAACACTTTCACATTTTGGTAATACCATTAGAGTAATAGTGCCTTGCTAACAAAGGATTTTTTTTAAGATATATTTACCAAGCACATTCACTGCCAAAGTGCAGGTACATGGCTGACATTCCATCCATCTGATATCTCTATCTGTGGGAGAATTCTATTTTAAAGTGAGTCATATAAATAATAAGGATGGAAATAGTTATTCATTTTGCTGGCACAGGAAGCAATGAACTTTTCTTAATCTGATCATTTTGAAATCCAAAAATTAAAACAAAAATTAATGGTTGAATAGTCACTTGAAGACAAGAGAAGAAAGTAAGCCGCCAGCTCTAAAAATATCCCTAATCTCCCTAGTAGGTCTTACCTCATCTGTCCTTTCAAATTGTTACTGCTCTAAAAGATAAAACCATCACAAAACTGAAGCATTATTCTCTCAACAGACAGAATTCCTAGTAAAATCATCTACTTAAGATTCTGATAATTTTCTAGTACATATTGGACATGACCTAATACTACCAGAAACTATATTCAGAATTCTAGGTTGGAGTTTATACATCTTAGCAACCTGTTCCTTCTAAAAGAACTATGAATTCAAAAGATTCCCAGCCATCTAGAAATTTTCCCATCTCAACACATTATTACTGCTTCTGAACTGGTAAGCAAAAGAGATGTTGCAAACATAATAAAGTCAATGCATTTGCCTGTTAAAGCTCACATAAAATAGCAAATGTTAGCCGTGTTTGTTGTAATCAGTAGTGAAAGGCACGCTCGCAGGTTTGGAAAGATGTGTTAGAGACTCTGGAATATGAGCTAGAAGAAAATTTAACTGAGAGCTATGAAAATTAAGAGAGATAATTTACATGAACTTCTGCAAACAGCAGAATCTCAATAAATGAGTATATTTATTGTCATTGAGGAAAGATTTTTCTGCCAGGCAGCGTGCTAGGTGCTAAGACAATAAATAAATTTTAAAAATTCATAATCTTGGAAGACAGAAATATATAAAAATAACTACATCACTAGTTATAAAGGCAGTACTGAGTGCACAGAGAAGAGAAATATTAGTTCTGACTTTGTTAGGAAAAGACCAACTGAAAATGTATTATTTAATGTTGGCATTGAGGGCAAATAGATTTAGAAAGTCAAGAGGATTCATTTATGTAGATGCAGGTATTTCTTCTTGATATGGGGTTAAATTTCCTGAAACCATCCTTTCTCCAAGTCTTTGTAAAGACAGCAAGGCTATGTCTAAATTAAACTATTAAAACATGTAGTCAACTCTCAATAACCCATGCTAATTTCAGAAAAATCTAAGCATTTTTACATCCAAACAGGTAGTTGTATTTGGGATTTTCTTGTGGTGTGGTTGCTTAGGCTCCACCAGTTCCAATAAAGAAATTATCAGAGCTATATTGCTGATTTTGGAAATGTTCCTGTGAGGCTGGGAAAAATAAAGAAGAGGTTAGAAAATGCACGGCTATGCTAGATAACAAATACAGAGCTGCCCTGAACTACTCTTAGAACCTGCATAAACAACAGAAAGGAGATCACCCGGGATAGGCTTTATTTCAGTGACCTCACCCATAACTACTTCCACTTTGCTATGCATGGGCTCACTTTTTTTGTTTGATCTGCTCAGCAGCCCCGTCTAATTCCTGTCCCCAGTGGGAATAGCAACATTTCATTACCCACTTTCACTCCACTGTATATTGGGCTAGAAAACAAAGGAAAGTAATGGGGCTCTGGGAAGACTGGCTAGGTCAAAGTAAGGAAAACAAATTGGACCTTACCACTTATTTGAGGAGTGAGGAAAAGAATGGGAGTCAATAAAAGAGCAACATTGTGTTTGTAGTTGGGTGTGCTTGGGGGAGGCAAGGAGGGAGCACTTACTGAGAGTGGAGAAGTCCTAGTGAGGAAAGGGACTGAGGAATCTTGAAAGCTGACAAGTGTCAGTTCCCTCTTATGAAACTATGAATTCAGAAATAAAGTGTTACCTTCTGGTGGGAATACAAACTGGGGCAGAAGATATATATATATATATATATATATATATATATATATATACACGCATATATGCATATATACATATGCACGTACGTATACATACACACATACATACCATGGAGTATTACTTGGCAATCAAAAAGAATGAAATCTTCCCATTTGCAACTATGTTGATGGAAGTAGAGGGTATTACGCTAAGCGAAATTAGTCAGAGAAAGACAAATATCATATGACTTCACTCATACATGGAATTTAAGATACAAAACAGATGAACATAAGGGAAGAGAAGCAAAAACAATATAAAAATATGCAAGGGACAAAACATAAGAGACTCTTAAATATAGAGAACAAACTGAGGGTTGGTGGAGGGGTTGTGGGTGGGAGGATGGGCTAAATGGGCAAGAAGCACTGAGGAAGACATTTGTTGGGATGAGCACTGGATGTTATACATAGGGGATGAAGCATTGGAATATACTCCTAAAATCATTATTGCATTATACGCTAACTTGGATATAAACTTAAAAATTAAAAAAATGAAAATAAAATTTGAAAAAATCAACAACAAAAAAAGAAAGAAAGTGTTAGTTCCTGCATTACAACCAATACATTAGAGAACGCTTCTAAGCATACCTAGGAGATCCTGAGGTATGGTTCCAGATAACGAAAATAAAGCAAATATCACAATAAACCAAGTCACCTGAATATTTGGTTTCCCACTGCATAGAAAAGTTATGTTTACATACACTATACTTTAAAGAATTTAGACAGGATTATGTCTAAAGAATATATATATATATATATATATATATATATACACACACATATAT
>NW_024412532.1:112718-145236 GCF_014898765.1 Herpailurus yagouaroundi
GGCAGAAGATATATATATATATATATATATATATATATATATATATACACGCATATATGCATATATACATATGCACGTACGTATACATACACACATACATACCATGGAGTATTACTTGGCAATCAAAAAGAATGAAATCTTCCCATTTGCAACTATGTTGATGGAAGTAGAGGGTATTACGCTAAGCGAAATTAGTCAGAGAAAGACAAATATCATATGACTTCACTCATACATGGAATTTAAGATACAAAACAGATGAACATAAGGGAAGAGAAGCAAAAACAATATAAAAATATGCAAGGGACAAAACATAAGAGACTCTTAAATATAGAGAACAAACTGAGGGTTGGTGGAGGGGTTGTGGGTGGGAGGATGGGCTAAATGGGCAAGAAGCACTGAGGAAGACACTTGTTGGGATGAGCACTGGATGTTATACATAGGGGATGAAGCATTGGAATCTACTCCTAAAATCATTATTGCATTATACGCTAACTTGGATATAAACTTAAAAATTAAAAAAATGAAAATAAAATTTGAAAAAATCAACAACAAAAAAAGAAAGAAAGTGTTAGTTCCTGCATTACAACCAATACATTAGAGAACGCTTCTAAGCATACCTAGGAGATCCTGAGGTATGGTTCCAGATAACGAAAATAAAGCAAATATCACAATAAACCAAGTCACCTGAATATTTGGTTTCCCACTGCATAGAAAAGTTATGTTTACATACACTATACTTTAAAGAATTTAGACAGGATTATGTCTAAAGAATATATATATATATATATATATATATATATACACACACATATATATCTTAGTTAAAAAGATTTTATTGCTAAAAAATGCTAACCCTTATCTGAGCTTTCAGCAAGTCATTATCTTTGTGCTGATGGAGGGTCTTGCCTTGATATTGACAGCTGCTGACTGATCAGGGTGGTGGTTCCTGAAGGCTGGGTGGCTATGGCAATTTCTTAAAATAAAACGATGAAGTTTGCCACATAAGCTGGATCTTCCTTTCATGGCCAGTTTTTCTGAAGCATGCAATGATGTTTGATAGCATTTTACCCACAGTAACACTTCTTATAAAATTAGAGTCAATCCTCTTCAACTCTGTTGCTTTATCAACTAAGTGTATATAATATTCTAAATCCTTTGTTGTCATTGCCACAATCTTCACAGTATTTTTACCAGGAGTAGATCCTCAAGAAACCACTTTCTTTGCTCATCTAAAAGAAGCAACTCCTCATCTGATAAAGTTTTATCACAAGATTGCAACAAATCACTCACATCTTCAGGCTCCACTTATAATTCTAGATCTTTTGCTATTTCCACCACATCTGTTGTTACTTCCTTCACTGAAGTTTTGAACCCCATGAGGGTTAGAATCAACTTATTTCAAACACCTGTTACTGTTGTTTTTTTTGCCCTATTCCCATGAATCACAAATGTTCTTAATGCATCTATAATGGAGAATCCTTTCCAGAAGGTTTTCAACTGACTTTTCCCAGATCCATCAGAGAAATCACTATCTATGGCAGCTATATAGCCTTATAAAATGTATTTCTTAAGTAATAATACTTGAAACTTGAAATTACTTAATTTGTGCACTGCAGAATGGATGCTGCATTACCAATCATGAAAACAACATTAATCTCATTGTACATCTCCACTAGAGATCTTTGGTGACTGGGTGCACTTTCAATTAAAAGGAATCTCTTTTTCTGAGAAGCTGGTTTCAAAGTGGACTTAAACTATTCAGTAAACAATGTTTTAAACAGATTTGCTGTCATTCAGCCTAATTGCCATATTTATAGAACATAAGCAGAGTAGATTTGGCATAATGCTTAAGGGCCCTAGGATTTCCAGAATGATAACTGAGCATTGGATTCAACTTCAAGTCACCAACTCCAACAGCCCCTAACAAGAAAGTCTGGTAGACTTTCAAGTCCAAGAGTCCTACCAAGACAAGAAAGTCTGCTTGCCCCTTGAAGCTTTAAAGCCAGGCCTTGACTTTCCCTTTCTACTATAAAAGTTCTAGATGGCATCTTCTTTCCATATAAGGCTATTTCATCTACATTAAAACCCTGTAGTTTAGCATGGACACCTTCATTAGTTATCTTAGCTAGATCTCGTGGTTGAATGTGCGGTAGCTTCTACATCAGCACTTGTTGCTTCACCTTGCACTGTCACGTTATAGAGATGCCTTCTTTCCTTAAAACTCATGAATCAATTTGTGCTAGCTTCAAAATTTTCTTCTGCAGCTTCCTTACCTCTCAAAACCTTTCCAGAATTAAAGAGAGTTAGGGTCTTGCTCTGGATTAGGCTTTGTTTTAAGGGAATGTTGAAGTTGGTTTGATCTCTTCAAACCACTAAAACTTTCTTTGTATCAGCAAGAAGGCTATTTCACTTTCTTACTATTCATGTGTTCTTGGGAGTACCACCTTTAACTTCCTTCAGAAACATTTCCTTTGCATTCACAAATTGCCTGTTTGGCACAAGAGGCCTAACTTTTGGCAAATCTCAGTTTTCATCATGCCTTACTCACTAAACTTAATCATTTCTAGCTTTTAAGGTGAGAGCTGCATGGCTCTTCTTTTCACTTGAATGCTTAGAGGACATTGTCGGGTTATTTACTGGCCTAATAACAATGTTGTTTGGTCTCAGGGAATAGGGACCCCTGTGGAGAGATGTGGGGAGAACTAAAGATGTAACTATAGAAATGTGACCAGTATCTAGGGTAACAGAATTATGACAGAAGGTGAAAAGGATAATTCAGTGGTTCTTAACCAAGGACAATTCTGCCTCCCGATGGGATATTTGGCAGCTTATGGAGATATTTGTGTTTGCCACAACTGTAAAGGAGCTGCAGACAGCTAGCAGGTAGAGACCAGGGATGGTACTAAGTATCCTACAATGAAAAGGACAGTCCCTGAAACCATGAATTATTCAACCCTAAAGGTTAATAGTGCTGAGAAGTCCTGGACTGTGGGAATGTAATAGAGCAAGTCATAAAAATTTGGGTATGCTAGGGTGCCTGGGTGGCTCAGTTGGTTAAGTTTCTGACTTTGGTCATGATCTCATGGTTCATGGGTTCAAGCCCTGCATCGGGCTCTGTGCTGACAGCTCCAAGCCTGGAGCCTGCTTCAGATTCTTTGCCTCCCTCTCTCTGCCCCTCCCCTGCTCACACTCTGTCCCTGTCTCTCAAAAATAAATAAACAATATTTTTTTTTAAATTTTGGTATGCTGAGATGCTTTCAATGGAATCTAAATTATTAAGTCAATTTTCACAAACACATTAATATCAGAGAGCAAGAGTTCATGTGTTTTAAAGGAAGTGGCCTATAAAATGCATTTTTCAATGATTTTGGGTTGCCACTGATACTGTTGTGTTGTAACACACATGCTAGTTGACTGGACCAAGCCTTCTCAGAAGGGAAGTCGCTGTGCACGTAGTTGAAATGGATCTAGGACTGCCAATCAGGGGTAAAAGTGTGTAGATAGATACTTATGGGACATATACAGATAAATGAATGTATTTATGGGCTCTTTTCCATGAGCTTTATTCTGGTTATGCACTGTTGTATAACAAACGATAGCTCAGTGACTTAAAACATTTATAATTATATTTCATAGTTCTATAGGGTAATTATGTTCAGCTGGGTGATTTTACTTGGGCCCTTCAGTGCAATTACAGGTACATGATAGTTGTGGCTGCAATGAACTAAAGGCTAAACAGACTGGATTTCCAATGCTAGAAATTGATGTCTGCTGTCTTCTAGGAGCTCATTTGGGACTGCTGAGCAGAGCATGGATATGTGGCTCTTCTATGAAGTTTAAGATTCTCATAGCATGGTGGCTGGGTTTCCAGAGGGGATGGCTCAAGAGCAAGTGTTCCAAGAAGCTCAGGCAAACCTCACAGAGCTCTTTATTATTAGACTTACAGGTCATACAACATGACTTCCACCATATCCTATAGGTCAAGGGCAAGTCTCTGGGCCAGTTCAAATTTAAGAGGAGAAGACCACACAAGTGATTAAATGCAGGGTGTACAACTCATTGGATGGTCATATTTGGAGATAAAATACCATAGTCTTGACTATCCTCATGGATTAGAAACTCACTGTCAAGGAATGATTTAATCAGATAACTTTAATAATGGGAGTGACTATGGGTCTGACAGTTGGAAGTCTGGGGATGATGTAAGTTAACTAGAGGATCTGAACTGAAGCTGGGAAGAAGTGTCAGGAAAAAGGAAGAAGGGTTTGGAGGCCATCTGTTAGCAGGCATTCATGTCTACCTGTTAAAACTCTATCACAGTATTTTTAACAAAGGGTTAGTACACTGTAGCTTTTTATAAAATATGTACTGATTTACAAACCCATAAATGTTTTATTTCCAACTGCATAACGGTTTTGGGTGAATAAAACTATATTGCAAGAACAAGACTTTATCAGTGAAAACAATACATCCCTTCTCCTTTTATGAACTTCTGTATGCTATACAACTGGGCACTTGGTAGATGTCTTCTTCCTTTGTTCTGTGATTGCTTATTACATGCAAGCATATTCCCTCAGTAAGTCTGGTGTGCTGATTAGGGTTAGAGGTCATAACCTAATCTTTTCATTCACCACACTCTCCCTCACATCCACTCTTTACATTAACTAACACACAGTGTAAAGAAAGTTATTTCAATCAACACCCCCAATATCTCTCTTAAAATGGATCCTCTATTTCCTTTAACAATAGGCACTGTGTTATTACAACTAGACATTTGTAACAAGGACTTCTTTTTTACTCCTTTTATCACTTGCCAACCAGCAGCTTTGTATTCTCAGTGTGTTCCCCCTATAATCCTTGTTCACCAAATCTGTTAGTCCCTAGAAATATTTTAACTATAGAGTTACACTATGTTTCAAACCAGAGTCAAGAAATTTTGAGTACAGTTAAAATGTGGACCACTTAAGGTTATCCAGTAATTATACCATCTCCACTTTGGAAGTAAAGGAAAGAAGACATTATAATCCTCGTGATCTGAGACTTGGATATTCTGGTAGAAAACACACATACACACACACACACACACACACACACACACACACACACACACACAAATAGAGCTGACTGTTTGCTGCCTAAAATAATAATGTGTTACCATGAGAGAGACTTTGCATGTTCTAAGCCCACTATACTGTTTTAATAGTTCCATGTATATGTCTTCTTCCAGGTGCAGACTCTGCCTCTGGTGATGTAATCTACTTCTCTACAGAAGCATCCTATACCTCACCCTCACATTCCCACTGTCACCATGACACCCCCACCATCTGTGAGCCTCAGACTGATCCTTAGCTTCAACTATCTCCTATATCTTTGTTACTCTGCAGCCCTTTGTCCTACTGCAGCTACTAATACTGCCATCAAGGTCCCAAAAGCCATATGTCCCTGTTCCCCTGTCAGCAATTACTTTTCATTCACTTTCTTGCTTTCCACCAATAGAATAAGCCAAAACCTACAAATGCAGAATGTACCAGTGACAAAAACATTAATAATCTTATCTCTTACTTGTATAGGATTTCAACCTCATGTAGCATATCATACTCTTTCTCATTTGCTCTCTATGGGATTTTTTAAGTTTTATTTAAATTCCAATTAGTTAACATACAGTGTACTATTACTTTTTATAGTTTCCTCAAGTTTTCACGGTGAAGTGATTTGTGTAAGGGCACAGTGCAAGTTATCAGTAAGGTTAAGTTATGACACCACTTTAATTCTAGTCAAAGCTGTTTGCACTGCCCACACCTGTCACAACTGTGAAGTAACAGCTTGGTTATCTTTCTATTAATATAAAACACATCTAAGTGTTATTTTCTATGTTTGCAAATAAATATATGTTTGATTTGTTAGGGTAAAAGAGAGTAGGAATAAATGAATCCTTTTTATAATTAATCTTCCTAACAATACCATCAAACTTAGACAAGGAGTTCTGAGCTCCTGATCTCCTATTTCTTCAGTCAAACCAGTGGCTACTTACAGAACTTCCTTGGAAACCCTCAAGTATATTATTTCCTAAATTATGAATGACTGCAACAAGCTGGAAATAAACTAGGTTAAGGAAAAACAAGCTTGCCTGTTTTGTTTCATTATCCTTAATTTCTAGATCTTTACAAAACACTCTTACTTCAAAGATATCAATCTGAGGCCAAGTATTTTTAAGTTCCACAGGAATCCCACAAAGGGATATTTGGGTCTGGAAGTTCTTTATTTGCAGTTCACATCATAGCCAAAGTACCTCTGTTAATTGTTGTTACATTGCCTGACATCTTATAAAATAGATAAATTTATAGATAAAATAGATAGATAGATAGAGAGATAGATAGATAGATGATAGATAGAAATATGAGACCATATATCTCAAAAGGAGATGATACTATACAAAGTGCTTTGTATATTTTGGATACTAGCCCTTTTATATGTCATTTGAAAATATCTTTTCCCATTCCATTGGTTGCCTTTTAGTTTTGTTGATTGTTTCCTTTGCAGTGCAGAAGATTTTTATCTTTATGAGGTCCCAATAGTTCATTTTTTCTTTTAATTACCTTGCCTTTGGAGATGTGTCAAGTAAGAGGATGAGCACTGGGTGTTGTATGGAAAACAATTTGACAATAAATTTCACATTAAAAATAACCTAAAGTGCATTGTAATTTGCCTTCTGTTCACTTAAGTAATGAAAATATTTCCCATGTTTTCTCAAAAATCATTTTATTGTTAATGAAATATTACATTGTAAAACTCCTATAATTCATTTAAGAGAGTAAGCCCCAATGGTAAGACATTTAGATTGCTTCAAGTATTTTGCATATACTGTAGTGTTACTATGAAGACTTTATAGCATACACATAATCATTCCATTACAATGAGTTCTAAGAAATGGAATCTGACTCAAATGTTCTGTACATGATAAGGTTTTGAAACATAGACAATGGAGAAATGATTTGGACTCTAAAGTACTTTTAGGGGAGGACAGAGAGATGACCAAGTGACATAAGTATTTGGGAGGAAAACAGTGCAGTAGGCAATGTTCAATGGGATCTGAAAGAATCCCTTGCCTAAAATCTTCATTCAGTACAGTTTGCCACATGACCTTTACTGTGCTTTTTTTTCCAGTCCTTTACTGACAAAACCATTGTCTTTTAATAAATTCATTATTTAAATATTTAAAAATACAAATGGTAATATATTTGCTTGTTTTTAGTCATGCACATCATACCATGAATGAGTTTATTAATTCTTCTCTTCTATGACTGCCATCTGAGGTCAAATCCCTACAGAAATGATGTCCTGATGAGTGTGGAGACCAGAAATAGACAGGGAAAAGGTAGAGAAAGAGGGAAAATGACCTAGGAAACACAAACATTTTACACAGTTTCTAATTTTTAGACAAGCTTTAATTACATTGTAATGAACTGAGAGTCAACCCCTGAAACCATTACTATATGTTAACTAGCTTGGGTTTAAATAAAATTTAAAAAGAGAGAGAGAGAGAGAGCAAGTTTGATGATTTATTTATGCAACAGGAAAATGAGTCTAACTATACAGCACTGCATCTCAAGATCTGGTGTCCTAGCTGGAGTCCCAGAATCTCCAATCACTGCTATCCAGTACACTCACATTCTGAAAGGAATAGATTCCAGTAGACCCTTGAACAATATAGGTTGAACTACCCATGCTCACCTTTAGGTCATTTTCTTTAAAAAATTACAATATACTACTTTAAATGTATTTTCTCTTTTTATGTAACATTTTCATGTTACATAACATTTTCTTAGTAACATTTTCATGTCTTTAATTTATTGCAAGAATACAGTGTATAATACTAATAACGTATTTAACATCTTTAATTTATTGCAAGAACACAATATATAATATTAATAACATACAAAATATGTGTTAATAAACTATTTATGTTATTGGTGAGGCTTCTGGTGAACACTAGGGTATTAACTGTTAAGTTGTAGGAGAGTCAAACGTGTACATGGATTTTTGACTACGTAGGGTGTTAGTACCCCTAATGTCTGCTTTGTTCAAGGGTCAACTGTATTGTCTCTATTCCACACAAAGACCTTGAAAATGTTCATAGAAGCTCAATTCGTGATCACCAACACCTTCAAACACCTAAATGGATAAGCAATTGTGATGTATCCATATGATGAGCAATATAAAGGAATAAACTAAGATTGGCAAATCATCTCCTAAGAGACACAGCAATAAAACTAGAGAAAGTTTTCAGACAAAAATACCCACAACAAACTAAAAACTTTAAACTTTTTGAAGTCTATGGAAAATAACCAGAAGGCATACAACAAACTGAAAAATATTTAAGAATCTCCATGAGTCTCTGACATTTAAGCCAGAGTCTGCTCCTATTTCTCCCAGCTCTGTGCTGTGAAAGTCCTTTGCTACACAGATGCTGCATCCCATACATAGAGGCAGCTCCTATTGTCCCTCCAAGCTCCAGAAGTGGGACGGAGAGATTATATCCCAGATGGCACCAAGGCGGGCCTTGACAACTGGTGGCTCCCATCTCCCCTCTTAGCTCTGGCTTCATGGTATGGAGATCTGCTCAGGGTAAGCATTACGGATAAGAGGGGCCTGGAAGCCCTTCCTGAGGGAGGTGACTTTATTTGGAGACAATTGCAGAAAATCTAAGTCCAGGGCTTATTGTTTAAAACAATCAAGGTCTCAGTGGAAACATCTTTAACGACCCTATAAAAATAAAAAATATTTTAAAGGAATACTATGAAAAACTATATGCCAACAGAGTAGATAACTTATATGAAATGGACAAATGCCTAAAATAACACAATAAGAAATAGAAAATCTAAAGTGAAACATAAGAAATAGAGATTTTGTTAGTATTTTTTAAACTTTCTAAAGGAAACCCCCCCATCCTGATGGCTTTACAGGTAAATTCTGCCAATTTTTTAAAGAAGAAATAAAACCAATTCTTCAAAAACTCTTCTATGAAATGAAGGCATAGGCAAAAATTCATAATTCACTCTATGGGGGCAATTTTACTGATACCAAAGCCAGACAAAGACAGGAAAAAAGAAGAAAACTACAGACCAATATCTCTCTCTCCTATCAATACAGATTCAACTATATACTACAGTACAGAAACCCACTTTAAATATAAAGATACAGATAGGTTAGGCATAAAAGGATAAGAGAGGACAAAGTCAGAGGACTGACACTACTCAACTTCAGGACTTACTATAAAGCTACAGTAACCAAGACAATATGCAATTGCCAAAAAATAGACAAACATCAATGGAATGGAATAGAAGTTCCAGTAATAGACTCACACAAATTTAGGCAACTGATCTTTGAAAGGGGCAGAGATAATGCATACACCAAAGACAGTCTTTCTAACAAATTTTACTTGAACAACTGGACATTCACGTGGAAGAAAGAGAGAAAGAAAGAAACAAGAGAAAAAGGAATCTACACAGACCTTATAATTTTCACAAAATTAACTCAAAATGGATCACAGACTTACTGTGAAGTGCAAAAATAGAAAACTTTTAGAAGATAACATAGGAAAACATCTAGAAGGCATTGTGTGTGGCAATGACTTTTTATTACTATTATTTTTTAAGTAGGCTTCATGCCCAGTGTGGGAACCAAAAAGACCTTGAACTCACAACCCTGAGATCAACACCTGATCTCAGAGCCAGAGTTGGCCACTTAACTGCCTAAGCCACACAGGTGTCCAGCAAAAACCAAAGATACAGTCCATAAAACACTAAGGGCACAGTCCATAAAAGAAATGACTGATAGGCTGGGCTACACAGAAATTTAGAGCTTTTTCTCTGCAAAAGGCAATGCCAACAGAATGGGAAGATAAGCCACAATGAGAGAAAACATTTTCAAAAGACATATCTGATAAAGGACTGTTACCCAGTATACTCAAATATCTCTTTAAAGTCAACAATAAGATGCTGGGGGCCAACATGGCGAATAAATAGAGGAAATCCATACATCCTGCGTCTCTCAAACAAAGAAGTGTAGAAGCCAAAAGACTTTGAACACCAGAGTCTGGGAGGAAAAGAGACTGAATCTACTAGGAAGAAAATGGGAAAGCTGGAAAAAAGATAGGACTATTCCAAGGAACAAATCAAAGCACACCTGGTGGAGGGTCCAAAATACTACTACGAGTAGGGCAATAAAATAACCAAAGTCAAAACAACAGAAAGCAAGTAACAATCCCCAAAAAAACACGTCCTGAAGGGCCAGGCCCTGGACAGTGTATGACCCTCCTTGAATATAGCAGTGCTTGCAAGTGCAGAGCACAAAGCTTTTAAAAAGCATAAGTGACAGAAAACTAGCCAAAATGATTCTTTCAGAAATGGAAGAATTGTCCTCAAAAGAAATTCCAGGAAGTAGCTACAGCTAACGAATTGATCGAAACAATTTAAACAATATAACTCAAGAATTTAGAACAATACTCATAAAATTAATCACTGGGCTTGAAAAAAGCATAGAGGACAGCAGAGAATCTATTGCTACAGAGATCAAGGGGCTAAAAAATAGTCATGATGAATTAAAAATGATATAAATGTGGTGCAAAATAAAATGGAGGCAGCCACAGTGTGGATTGAAGAGGCAGAGGAGAGAATAGGTAAATTAGAAGATAAAATTATGGAAAAAGAGGAAGCTGAGAAAAAGAGAGATAGAAACATCCAGGAGTATGAGGGGTGTATTAGAGAACTAAGTGATACAATCAAACAGAACAATATCCGTATCATAGGAATTCCAGAAGAAGGAGAGAGAGAGAAAGGGGCTGAAGGTGTACTTGAACAAATCATAGCTGAGAACTTCCCTGATCTGGGGAAGGAAAAAGGCATTGAAATCCAAGAGGCACAGAGAGCTCCTTTCAGACGTAACTTGAATTGATCTTCTATACAACATATCATAGTGAAACTGGCAGAATACAAGGAGAAAGAGAAAATTCTGAAAGCATAGGTATAAATGGGCCCTAACATACAAAGTTAGACACATAAGCGAAGTAGCAGACCTATCTACTGAAACTTGGCAGGGCAGAAAGGAATGGCAGGATATCTTCAATGTGATGAACAGAAAAAATATGTAGCCGAGAATCCTTTACCCAGCAAGTCTGTCATTCAGAATAGAAGGAGAGCTAAAGGTCTTCCCAAACAAACAAAAACTGAAGGAATTCATCACCACTAAACCAGCCCTATAAGAGATCCTAAGGGGGATTCTGTGAGTGAAGTGTTGTAAGGTCCACAACGTACCAGAGACATCACTGTAAGCATGAAACCTACAGATATCACAATGACTCTAAACCCATATCCTTCAGTAATAACAATGAATGTAAATGGACTAAAGGCACCAACCAAAAGACACAGGGTATCAGAATGGATAAAAAACAAGACCCATCTATTTGCTGTCTACACGAGACTCATTTTAGACCTGAGA
This sequence comes from Herpailurus yagouaroundi, assembly GCF_014898765.1. Taxonomy (NCBI): domain Eukaryota; kingdom Metazoa; phylum Chordata; class Mammalia; order Carnivora; family Felidae; genus Herpailurus; species Herpailurus yagouaroundi. Next base: position 124,215 of record NW_024412532.1, read on the forward strand.
ACACCTTCAGATTGAAAGTGAGGGGATGGAGAACTATCTATCATGCTCCTGGAAGTCAAAAGAAAGCTGGAGTAGCCATACTTATATCAGACAAACTAGACTTTAAATTAAAAGCTGTAACAAGAGATGAAGAAGGGCATTATATAATAATTACAGGATCTTTCCATCAGGAAGAACTAACAATTATAAAAGTCTGTGCGTCGAATACGGGAGCCCCCAAATATACCAAACAACTAGTCACAAACATAAGCAACCTTATTGATAAGAATTTGGTCATTGCAGGGGACTTTAATACTCCACTTACAACAATGGATAGATCATCTAGACACACGGTTAATAAAGAAACAAGGGCCCTGAATGATATATTGAATCAGATGGACTTGACAGATACATTTAGAACTCTGCATCCCAAAGTGACAGAATATACTTTCTTCTTGAGTGCACATGGAACATTCTCCAAGATAGATCACATACTGGGTCACAATACAGCCCTTCATAAATATAAAAGAATTGAGGTCATACCATGCACACTTTCAGACCACAGTGCTATGAAACTTGAAATCAACCAGGAAAAAGTCTGGAAAACCTCCAAAAGTATGGAGGTTAAAGAACACCCTACTAAATAATGAATGGGTCAACCAGGCAATTAGAGAAGAAATTTAAAAATACAGGGAAACAAATAAAAATGAAAATAAAACAATCTAAATGCTTCGGGATGCAGCAAAGACAGTCCTGAGAGGAAAATACATTGCAATCCAGGCCTATCTCCAGAAACAAGAAAAATACAAAATACAAAATACAATACCTAAAGGAAATGGAAGCAGAACAGCAAAGACAACCCAAACCCAGCAGAAGAAGAGAAATAATAAAGATCAGAGCAGAAATAAACAATATAGAATCTAAAAAAACAGTACAGCAGATCAATGAAACCAAGAGTTGGTTTTCTGAAAATATAAACAAAATTGATAAACCTCTAGCCAGGCTTCTAAAAAGAAAAAAGAAATAGATAAAATCATGAATGAAAATGGAATTATTACAACCAATCCCTCAGAAATATAAGTAATTATCAGGGAATACTATGAAAAATTATATGCCAACACACTGGACAACCTGGGAGAAATGGACAAATTCCTAAGCACCCACACACTTCCAAAAATCAAATAGGAAGAAATAGAAAATTTGAACAGACCCATACCAGTGAAGAAGTTAAATCAGTTAACAAAATCTTCCAACAAATAAGAGTCCAGAACCAGATGGCTTCCCTGGGGAATTCTACCAGACATTTAAAGCAGAGATAATACCTATCCTTCTCAAGCTGTTCCAAAAATAGAAAGGGAAGGAAAACTTCCAGACTCATTCTATGAAGTCAGCATTACTTTGATTCCCAAACCAGACAGTGACCCAGCAAAAAAACCAGAACTACAGGCCAATATCTCTGATGAATATGGATGCAAAAAGTCTCAATAAGATACTAGCAAATCGAATTCAGCAGCATATAGAAAGAATTATTCACCATGATCAAGTGGGATTCATTCTTGGGCTGCAGGGCTGGTCAATATTCACAAATCAATCAATGTTATATCACATTGGTAAAAGAAAAGATAAGAACGATATGATCCTGTCAATTGGTGCAGAAAAAGCGTTTGACAAAATTCAGCATTCTTTGTTAATAAAAACCCTCACAAAAGTAGGGATAGAAGGAACATACTTAACCATCATAAAAGCCATTTATGAAAATCCCACAGCTAACATCATCCTCAAGGGGGAAAATCTGAGAGCTTTCCCCCTGAGATCAGGAACACGACAGGGATATCCACTCTCACCCCTGTCGTTCAACATAGTGTTAGATGTGCTAGCATCAGCAATCAAACAACCAAAGGAAATCAAAGGCATCAAAATAGCCAAAGATGAAGTCAAGCTTTCACTTTTTGCAGATGACATGATAGTATACATGGAAAACCTGATAGACTCCACCAAAAGTCTGCTAGAACTGACAAATGCATTCAGCCAAGTCACAGGATACAAAATCAATGTACAGAAATCAGTTGCATTTTTATACACTAATAATGAAGCAACAGAAAGATAAATAAAGAAACTGATCCCATTCACAACTGCACCAAGAAGCATAAAATACCTAGGAATAAACCTTACCAAAAAGATGTAAAAGATCTGTGTGCTGAAAACTATAGAAAGCTTATGAAGGAAATTGAAGAAGATATAAAGACATGGAAAAACATTCCATGTTCAAGGATTGGAAGAATAAATACTGTTAAAATGTCAATACTACCCAAAGCCATCTACACATTCAGTGCAATCTCAATCAAAATTGCACCAGCATTCTTCTCAAAGCTAGAACAAGCAATCCTAAAATTTGTATGGAACCACAAAAGACCCCAAATAGCCCAAGTAATATTGAAGAAGAAAACCAAAGCTTGAGGCATCACAATCCCAGACTTTAGCCTCTACTACAAGCTGTAATCATCAAGACAGCATGGTATTGGCACAAAAACATACACATAGACCAATGGAAGAGAATAGAGAACCCAGAATGGGATCCACAAAAGTATGGCCAACTAATCTATGACAAAGCAGGAAACAATACCCAATGGAAAAAAAACTGTCTCTTTAACAAATGGTGCTGGGAGAAACAGACAGCAACATGAAAAAGAATGAAACTAGACAACTTTCTTACACCATACACAAAAATAAAGCCAAAATGGATGAAAGACCTGAATGTGAGACAGGAAACCATCAAAACCCTAAAAGATAAACCAGGAAAAAACTTCTCCGACCTCAGCCGCAGCAATTTCTTACTTGATACATCGCCAAAGGCAAAGGAATTAAAAGCAAAAATGAACTACTGGGACGTCATAAAGATAAACAGCTTCTGCACTTCAAAGCAAACAATCAACAAAACTAAAAGGCAACCAACACAATGGGAAAAGATATTTACAAATGACATATCGGACAAAGGGCTAGTATCCAAAATGTATAAAGAACTCACCAAACTCCACACCCGAAAAACAAATAATCCAGTGAAGAAATGGGCAAGAGACACAAATAGACACTTTTCTAAAGAAGACATCCAGATGGCCAACAGGCACATGAAAAGATGCTCAATGTCACTCCTCATCAGGGGAATACAAATCAAAACCGCACTGAGATACCACCTCACACCAGTCAGAGTGGCTAAAATGACCAAATCAGGAGACTATAGATGCTGAAGAGGATGTGGAGAAACAGGAACCCTCTTGCACTGTTGGTAGGAATGCAAACTGGTGCAGCCATTCTGGAAAACAGTGTGGAGGTTCCTCAAAAAATTAAAAATAGATCTACCTTATGACCCAGCAATAGCACTACTAGGAATTTACCCAAGGGATACAGAAGTTCTGACGCACAGGGGCACTTGTACCCCAATGTTTATAGCAGCACTTTCAACAATAGCCAAATTATGGAAAGAGCCTAAATGTCCATCAACTGACGAATGGATAAAGAAATTGTGGTTTAGAGGACAGAGGGAAGATGGTGGCGTAGGAGGACGTGGGCTCACCGTGTCCTGCTGATCACTTAGATTCCACCTACACCTGCCTAAATAACCCAGAAAACCGCCAGAAGACTAGCAGAAAGGATTCTCCAGAGCCAAGAGCAGATGAGAGGCCCACGGAAGGGGGTAGGAAGGGCGGAGAGGTGGTGCACACTACATGGACTGGCAGGATGGAGCCGGGGCAGAGGGGCAGCCTGCCAGCCAAGCAGAGACCCTGAGTCTGGCTTGCAAAAGCGGAGGGGCCAGACGGAGTGTGTTCTGACAGCAAGCGGGACTTAACATCTGGAAGGTTATAAGTTAACAGCTCTGCTCAGAGAGCAGGAAGGCTGGAGGACAACTGGCGGGAGAATTATTGAGCCCTGGACAACAGAGCTCAGCTTGGCAGGAAACAAAGGCATTCACCAGCACCATCTTCCTCGTCCATCCCCCAGCCAAAAGCCCAAAGGGAACCAGTTCCTGCCAGGGAACTTGCTTGAACCCCGCAAACGCCCAATGGTGTGCTTCTGCAGATTCATCCTCCAGAGGCTGGAGAGGATGTGGAGAAAAGGGGACCCTCTTGCACTATTGGTGGGAATGCAAATTGGTGCAGGGCGGGGGGTGGGAGGGAGGGGAGGGTGGGTGATGGGTATTGAGGAGGGCACCTTTTGGGATGAGCACTGGGTGTTGTATGGAAACCAATTTGACAATGAATTTCATATATTGAAAAAAAAAAAAGAATATTACCAGGGATAAAGAATGTCATTTTGTGTTGAGAAAGAAATCAATCAGGAGGTAGTAACACTTTATTTATGTTCCTAATAGAGAGTTTTAAAACATATGAACCAAAAACTGATACAGCTACAAGTAGAAATAATTTTTAAGAATATATTCAGAGAATTAGAAGGCAGGATCATCAAGAGAACATGACCACCAGTTGATTCCTGAGCTGGACCTGGGCAATGGGAAGCTCCTCCCCACTCCCCTGTCCTTGGAATATGCATTTCCCTGGCCTTCCCCACTACCAGAAGCTGCTCCAAGGGTACAGCCTTGAGAGAGTGATGTGGTGTTGAGACCGTCAGGGCACTATACATGGCTGAATCCACTTAAGGCCTCTATATTAACTTTAGGATTGGGCAGGTGGGTAAAGAGAGCTTCTCATCATAGGGTCACCTATGATGTTGGTTATGTATCATACCAGTCAGGATATGACTCCTCTTGCAACTGGAAGTAAAACCTTAATTGAATTTGATTATATAAATCTAGTTAGAGATTAATATTGCCAAAGACATGTCCTGAGTACTTATATGTTAAATGAAAACTACTTTAAAACCTCACTAATGTTTAATGCATAGCTGTTTGAAGTGTAATTTTTCTTGTCTCTTTGTTCTGATTTCTAGAATATGCAAAAGTTATTCTTACAAAGAAGTCCCCAAGAGATGTCCAATGTAAATTATTTTCATGATGCTTGTCCTGCCCAGAATACAGAATAGGAAAATTTTACCCAAGGGATTTCTTCTAGTGGTGAATATACATAAGGCTGAGGAAAATTGCTTCCACAGATACTGTCTCCACCCAACTGTGGATGTCATCTCAAGCATACATCAGAAGAGAAGAGGAAATAGTAATCTGGTCTTGAAGAAAATTCGTGTTAGTAAGTTATCTCATGTTCTCTGTGACTCTCTTCTTTATAATAATTTTTTAACAGTTTATTTTTTTAATATATGAAATTTACTGTCAAATTGGTTTCCATACAACACCCAGTGCTCATCCCAAAAGATGCGTTCTTCAATGCCCATCACCTACCCACCCCTCCCTCCCACCCCCCATCAACCCTCAGTTTGTTCTCAGTTTTTAAGAGTCTCTTATGCTTTGGCTCTCTCCCACTCTAACCTCTTTTTTTTTTCCTTCCCCTCCCCCATGGGTTCCTGTTAAGTTTCTCAGGATCCACATAAGAGTGAAACCATATGGTATCTGTCTTTCTCTGTATGGCTTATTTCACTTAGCATCACACTCTCCAGATCCATCCACGTTGCTAAAAAAGGCCATATTTCATTCTTTCTCATGCCATGTAGTACTCATTGTGTCTATAAACCACAATTTCTTTATCCATTCATCAGTTGATGGACATTTAGGCTCTTTCCACAATTTGGCTATTGTTGAGAGTGCTGCTAAAAACATTGGGGTACAAGTGCCCCAATGCATCAGTACTCCTGTATCCCTTGGGTAAATTCCTAGCAGTGCTACTGCTGGGTCATAGGGTAGGTCTATTTTTAACTTTTTGAGGAACCTCCACACTGTTTTCCAGAGTGGCTGCACCAGTTTGCATTCCCACCAACAGTGCAAGAGGGTTCCCGTTTCTCCACATCCTCACCAGCATCTATAGTCTCCTGATTTGTTCATTTTGGCCACTCTGACTGGCATGGGGTGATATCTGAGTGTGGTTTTGATTTGTATTCCCTGATGAGGAGCGACGTTGCGCATCTTTTCATGTGCCTGTGGGCCATCCGGATGTCTTCTTTAGAGAAGTGTCTATTCATGTTTTCTGCCCATTTCTTCACTGGGTTATTTGTTTTCGGGTGTGGAGTTTGGTGAGCTCTTATACATTTTGGATACTAGCTCTTTGTCCGATATGTCATTTGCAAATATCTTTTCCCATTCCGTTGGTTGCCTTTTAGTTTTGTTGATTGTTTCCTTTGCTGCAGAAGGTTTTATCTTCATGAAGTCCCAGTAGTTCATTTTTGCTTTTAATTCCCTGGCCTTTGGGGATGTGTCGAGTAAGAGATTGCTACGGTTGAGGTCAGAGAGGTCTTTTCCTGCTTTCTCCTCTAGGGTTTTGATGGGTCCTGTCTCACAGTCAGGTCCTTTATCCATTTTGAGTTTATTTTTGTGAATGGTGTGAGAAAGTGGTATAGTTTCATTCTTCTGCATGTTGCTGTCCAGTTCTCCTAGCACCATTTGTTAAAGAGACTGTGTTTTTTCCATTAGGTATTGTTTCCTGCTTTGTCATAGATTAGTTGGCCATACTTTTGTGGGTCTAGTTCTGGGGTTTCTATTCTCTTCCATTGGTCTATGTGTCTGTTTTTGTGCCAATACCATGCTGTCTTGATGATGACAGCTTTGTAGTAGAGGCTGAAGTCTGGGATTGTGATGCCTCCTGCTTTGGTCTTCTTCAAAATTACTTTGGCTATTTGGGGCCTTTTGTGGTTCCATATGAATTTTAGGATTGCTTGTTCTAGTTTCGAGAAGAATGCTGGTGCATTTTGATTGGGATTTCATTGAATGTGTAGATAGCTTTGGGTACTATAGACATTTTAACAAAATTTATTCTTTCAACCCATGAGCATGGAATGTTTTTCCATTTCTTTATATCTTCTTCAATTTCCTTCATAAGCTTTCTATAGTTTTCAGCATACAGATCTTTTACATCTTTGGTTAGATTTATCCCTAGGTATTTTATGCTTCTTGGTGCAATTGTGAATGGGATCATATAATAATTTTTAAAATATCTGTATATATCTGTATCACCCATGCCCACTTGCTTGAAGTTGAATATGGCTTGTTTAACCTCCAACTTTTAAAGAAGGTAATAAAGTTTTTCTCCTCCCATCCTATTCCTATGGGAGCTTCTATGGTCTCTCAAACAAAGGTGTGCATATCACCATCATGCAGCACCACAGAGATGCTCTCAGGTCTGCTTTGGAAGATCTCCATCCTTTGATGGCTACTCAATTTTAGCAAGTTCCAGCTCTCTTCACTTAGGTGGAATTTGCCATTTAAGAAGATAAAGTTTTTCATGTCAGAGTATTTTACAATAAGATAACTTCTAACAGAGATAGAAGTGAAAACTGTGGAGCACCTGGGTGGCTCAGTTGGTTGAGTGTCCATCTTCAGCTCAGGTCATGATCTCACGGTTCGTGAGTTTGAGCCCCGCATCAGGCTCTGTACTGACAACTCAGAGCCTAGAGCCTGCTTCCAATTCTGTGTCTCCCTCTTTCTCTGTTCCTCTCCCCCTCATGCTCTGTCTCCTTCTCTCAAAAATAAATAAACGTTAAAATCTTTTTTTAAAAGAGAAGTAAAAAATGTTATATATCCAGTGAGAAATGATATAAAACTCAATTACTACAGAAGATAAAACTTACAACCTGAGAGAAAAGGAAGGCATCTTTAGCTACCAGAAGGAACTTGAACTTTCCCCCTGTCCACTTCACACAGTGTATAGGTCAGGAAATCCATTAAATTTTCTGAGTCCATATTTCTTCTTGTGTAAGAATATGAACATTGAGAATTTCAGTTTTAGGATGATTATTATTTAAATATCTTAGTGGATAAACACTGAATATAGAAGAATATGACAAACATGTTGCTGTATTTTAAAACTCCTAAATAGGGGCGCCTGGGTGGCTCAGTCGGTTAAGCGCTCGACTTCGGCCCGGGTCACCATCTCGTGGTCCGTGAGTTCGAGCCCCGCGTCGGGCTCTGGGCTGATGGCTCAGAGCCTGGAGCCTGCTTCCGATTCTGTCTCCCTCTCTCTCTGCCCCTCCCCCGTTCATGCTCTGTCTCTGTCTCAAAAATAAATAAACGTTAAAAAAAATTAAAAAAAAAACTCCTAAATAATAACTCAATTAGTCTTCTTTCCTAATTTTTCAGTTTTACTGATCCAAAGGTTATCATTAGTCCTTTTGTGAAAATTCTCCAAATTACAGTTAAAAATCTCAAATGTGCTTTAATATAATGCACTTTTGCCTCATGGAAGTTTCTTAAAATATTTATAACCCCTCTTGGACAAAAGTAGACCAAAAGGTAAAAAAAAAATTGCTAAGCTATTCGAAAGCAAGCATCATTTCTGAAACTTCTTTTGCATGTGTACATCCTACTGCTTGCTAAGAATTTGCTTGTTAATTTAGAGAAAACGTAAGAGGTAGGCATTTTTTCTAAAAAGGTGGTACCATGTATTTTGCTTACATAGACTAGTTGGCTGTTGATTAAGAGTGCTGCCAGTAGGTTTTAGACACTGTACTGCTTTAAGTTGCATTTTAATGAACAAAGAACGGAAATAACTAATATTTACTAATCATGCACTGAGTACCGGAAAAATTTAAGAGCTTTCTGTATACTTATTGCCTTGTCATAATAAGTCTATTATTAAATTGAGTTCTCCCTTTTCAACAGATGAGGAAATGGAAACAGAAATGAGTTTAGCTCAAGGTCACAGAGTCAACAAGTAATAGAGTTATATTTCAGACCAGATTGGACTAATTAAAAAGTCCATGTTCATTCTACTTATTGTCCTAATTACTGGATTAATATTCATATGTAATATAACATACCAATATTGTGGAATATTAATTTAAAAACTGATTAAAAAACAGAAGGATTTCTTATTGGTAAATTGTTCCCTAGCAATGTACATATTCATCTTTGGAAGGCAGCTATGCTCACCACTACACCATGTACATATTCATCTTTTGCAAAATCCTTTCTCAAACACAACTGAAATCCTGCTTTTGCTATTAGCTGTCTTCTACATCATTTATTACAAAACACATGGAACTAGTTATTGACAACTAATCCCAGAAAGGTGTTTGTCTTGACAAAAATTAAATTTCAAGGTAAAGGCCAAATTGTTCAAGTTTCTCAGGGGACATAAGTCTACGGGGTGTAATATCAGCATATTTTCTTTAGAAATTAAATCTCTATCATGGAGCATATGTTAACTTGTAAGTTACGAGAATACTAACACATGTCCCCTTGTCCCCAGCAAATGTGTGCTTTACCTAATTCTTTAGGAATATCTTCTTCATTTCTATCCTGTGCTTCTGAGTTCTCAGTATAAGGGAAGGGAAAACTAGTGTTCATGATGCAGTAGGTTTTCACAGTTCTGCTCTCTTTGGCATCACTGTTAAGATTTCAAAGGGTAAAAAAAGAAGAGACACATAAAAAAAATAAAGCAAAGGGAAAGAAATAATAAAGGGAGAAGAGAGATAAACAATTAGCTTTCCACCATCCAGTGAAAAAATAATCAATTTACTGAAGGATGAATATAAACAATATCATTATTGTATTTACATATTTGTACAAAATAAAAAAAATTATAAATATATATTTAGAGATAAATAATTGGTGATCTCTGAAGTTTTAACTTCATGCTCACTCAGCACTAACAAACATGTATTCTGATTCCATATGTCTACAATTTATTCACATCCTCTAAATAACATTTATATGTATTTGAAACTTGTATGGCAATATTTTTAAACCTAGGGATTTCATGGCATCCATTGATATATGGTTGACATGCTGTCAAAAATCTTTGCACAACTTTTGAATCAACCAAAATTCAACCAATGGCCTACTGTTGGCCAAAAGCCTTAGCAATAATAGAGTTGATTGAAAGATATTTTGTATTTTTTACGTGTTATATGCTGCATTACTACAATGAAGTGGGCTAGAAAAAAGAAAACGTTATTTTTTTTAACGTTTATTTATTTCTGAGACAGAGAGAGACAGAGCATGAATGGGGGAGGTGCAGAGAGAGAGGGAGACACAGAATCTGAAGCAGGCTCCAGGCTCTGAGCCATCAGCTCAGAGCCCAACGCAGGGCTCGAACTCATGGACCGCAAGATGGTGACCTGAGTTAAAGTCGGACGCTTAACTGACTGAGCCACCCAGGCGCCTCAAGAAAACGTTATTAAGAAAATCATAAAGAAGAGAAAATACATTTACAGTGCTGTGCCTACTGACAAAAATCTGCATATAATAGACCCACAGAATTCAATCCTGTGTTGTTCAAAAGTCAACTGTAAATGAAAATAAATATTCTCTATGGATAAGCTTGAGTATAACAAGCTTCCATTCAGACTTCAAGTCAGACTCTAAGTCTGAGTTACCTTCCTCTGTGGTTAATCACTTTCTCATCTAATTCCCCACAGACATCTTTTTCTAATACATTTAGTTTACTAAATGAATTTCATTTAACTGCGATCTTAATGATAAATTGTGTGCCTGATTTTGCATTTAAATTATCATGCCGTGGTATTTATTATAAGGTTTTCTATATAGCTTTTCTCCTACTGACTGTTCCAACATATATTTTATAGTAATAAGCAAAAAAATTAGGTTTATGGTGTTTTATAAAAGAGGTTCACTCATCTGTGGAATTTGAGAAGCTTGACAGATGATAATAGGAGAAGGGGAGGAGAAATAAGATAAAAACAGAGAGGGAGAGAAACCCTAAAAGCATCTTAAATACAGAGAACAAACTGAGGGTTGATGTGGATAGGGAAGATGGGTGATGGGTACTAACAAGGGCACTTGTTGGGATGAGCACTGGGTTTTCACATGTAAGTGATGAATCACTAGATTCTGCTCCTGAAGCCAAGGCTACACTGTATGTTAAGTAACTTGAGAATTTTTTTAAAAAAGGCATAATGTCAGGAATATTTTGCCAATATTTGTCTTCCCAGTTATATTTTCCACTTTCAGGTATAAATGCTAATTTTCAAGGAAATTTAAATTTAAATGAAATAGAATTTCAATTAAATACTAAAAGTTAAGTACCCATTCCCACACCACTAACTGACAATCTATCCTTCTTCCTAGGTTATTTTAGAGGACACAGTGAATAAAATGGATAAAGGAAATTTGTCTATAGTGTCAGAATTTGTGCTTCTGGGACTTTGCCACTCATGGAATATGCAGGTCTTATTCCTAATCATATTTTTTATGCTTTACCTGATTCTTGTATCTGGAAATGTTTTCATCATGATCCTAATCATCACTGATTCCCATCTTCATTCCCCCATGTATTTCTTGTTGGCCAACCTGTCCTTTGTTGATATGTGGCTTTCTTCAGTCACCACTCCAAAGATGATCACGGACTTTCTCAGGGAGAACAAGACTATTTCCTTTGGAGGGTGTATGTGCCAGATCCTCTATGTACATTTTGTTGGAGGCGGTGAGATGGTACTCTTGGTGGTAATGGCCTATGACCGCTATGTGGCTATCTGTAAGCCACTCCACTATTCGGCCATGATGAGCCTGCAAAAATGCACTAGTCTGGTGGTAACTTCCTGGAGCATTGGCTTCGTGCATGCCATGAGTCAGATGGCTGTGATTGTGCAATTGCCTTTCTGTGGCCCCAGGGAAATTGACAGCTTCTTCTGTGACATACCACTGGTAATCAAGCTTGCCTGCATAGATTCCTACAATTTGGGAATATTAATGAATGCTGACAGTGGGGTTCTAGCTATGACTTGCTTTATTCTGTTGTTGATATCCTATACATATATTCTTCTCACCATCCGCCAAAGCACTAAAACTGGTGCTTCCAAGGCACTCTCTACCTGCACTGCCCACATCACAGTGGTGGTGCTCTTCTTTGGGCCTTGCATCTTCATCTATGTGTGGCCACTAAGCATCACCTGGGTGGACAAATTTCTTGCTGTGTTTTACTCTGTTATTACACCTCTCCTAAATCCAGCCATTTATACTATGAGAAATAAAGAGATTAAAGATGCCATGAAGAGATTCAGAAGCTATTATATGCATTACAAGGGAAATATTTAATGCCCCAAAAACCTTACTGTAAGCACTTCAAATTGATAATACATTGACCTTGTAAAATAAGTTGAAAATTCTGGGCATTCAGTTTATTTCTACATACTATAGTTGTCTCCAAGTGCAGGAATAGGGTAAATATAATTCAAGAAATGGCAACATTTATTAATCATCCAGTAGAACACCACAAAATATATCCCTAAAGCCCAAACACTAATGATCCCTCTTTCTGAGGGAATTGTCTAATCAGTCTTCCTAGGACTTTATGTTAATTGAGAATCTAAAATTCATTCAACAAAGCCATCCATCCATCCTGATGGATAGTATCTTAACAAATTTTTCTTGAATTTTCTCCTGACTCCATTTGGAAAGTACTCCTATAACACTGACTCCTTCTCTCAAACCTTTCACCCAACTTCTTGTCAAGAGGTAACTCAATTATTATTTTTTCTTTAACTTAGCTTCCATGTAAATACCAATGGGAAGCAGTGGGAGAAAAAACTAGAGAGAATGTGACAACAGTGGTAAAATCATAGAGTGAAGGATATTCTGTGTTTCATTTCCATTAACTCAATAAATGTAAAAAAAAAAAAAGGTAAAACCTAATGATATTTCCCTTGGTTATCTCAGTCTCAAGGACTAATATTTATTATGCTTCAAACTATTATTAACCATCTATGTAAAAGTCCTAAAATGTAGGCTCTTCAAGGGCAAGAGCCATGCCTTACCTGATCAATTCTTGAAATAGCAGTACTTAGTATACTGGTTAATATATAAACAGTCAATAAATATATTTTAATGAATATATAAAGGATAATTTATCCATTCAAATACCCATAACATTTATTGATCGTGGCGTATTGAAGTGCAGCCTTTGTCATTAAAAGAAATTCCTAAGTTTCAGCTTACAAATAAAATTTATTTTATTTCTTGCAGAATTTTAAATTAAGTGGATTGAAATTCACTTGGAAGAATCAACAATAAAAGTCAGAAAAAAAATTTAGTACATACACAGGTTTTATTCCTCTTAACATCAAAACAAAAAACAACAAAATGACAATAAAAATAATGCACTGATCCTCCTTGAATGCCTACTCTATGCCACTCTTTTATATGCATTAATTTAAGTGCTTTTATTATTTCCAACTTATGAATAAGAAAATGAGACTCAGAAATGTGAATTAAAGTTCTTCAAGATAACACAGTATTGTTTTTCCTTCTCTTAGGATTTATAGATCAATTTGAATTCCAAGACTCTTCACTTATTAAATAACACTACCCAATACAATAGAAAATTATTTCTTTTTTTTTTTTAATTTTTTTTTCAACGTTTATTTATTTTTGGGACAGAGAGAGACAGAGCATGAACGGGGGAGGGGCAGAGACAGAGGGAGACACAGAATCGGAAACAGGCTCCAGGCTCTGAGCCATCAGCCCAGAGCCTGACGCGGGGCTCGAACTCCCGGACCGCGAGATCGTGACCTGGCTGAAGTCAGACGCTTAACCGACTGCGCCACCCAGGCGCCCCTTATTTCTTTTTTTTTTAATGTTTGTTTATTTTTGAGAAAGAGAGAGACAGAGCATGAGAAGGGGAGGGGCAGAGAGGGAGACAGAATTGGAAGCAGGCTCCAGGCTCTGAGCTGCCAGCACAGAGCCCAATGTGGGGCTCGAACTCACAAACTGTGAGACCATGACCTGAGTCAATTAATAGAATCAGAGAACCTAAGTCAATAATAGAATATTAACCGAACAAAATAAGTAATATACTGGAAACGGCATTTTGCAATCTAAATTGATTATGCAGTATAAAATGGGAATGGGAGAAACATCACCTAAGAACAAACCTGCACACAAATGGTAAAGTATTAACAGTCAACCATTTAGCTGTCTCTACCTTGGGCGGTAGCCCCAATTCATTCTCATGGGTATACTATTCACTCACTGTATTGTCACCACTGTATGTCTTAAGAAATTTTTTTTCTGCCCAGAACACTAAGTATCTTTTTTTTTTCTGTCTGTCCTTATAAGATAAACCTGAGTGTTAAGTACTATTTTTATGGATTTCCTAACATGTGAAAAAGAAGGGTTTAAGAATAAAAAAATACAGGGGCGTCTGGGTGACTTGGTCGGTTAAATGTCCAACTTGGGCTCAGGTCATGATCTCACAGTTTGTGAGTGTGAGCCTGGCGTTGAGCTCTGCGCTGACAGCTCAGAGCCTGGAACCTACTTCAGATTCTGTGTCTCCCTCTCTCTGCCCCTCCCCTGTTTGCACTCTGTGTCTATCTGTCTGTTGTCTCTCCCTCTCTCTTAAAAATAAACACTAATTTTTTTTAAAGTAAAAAATAAGCTTATAAATTTCTTTGTAATATAATTTGCCACAACAAAATCCAAGAATTACATGCTCTCAACTCAAACATTTTAGTCACTTTTTCCATGCTATTCAAGCTTAGTATTTACATTTATCAGATAGGCAAATTCTCCTTAATTCTCACTGGTTTCTATTAGAATCATCTTCACAGACATTAACCTAGAAAACATATATTCTCTAGTCAACTTCAAATGGCCAACAGTCGGTCTTAATTTGCATTTAATGAAAATATTGTCTACTCTGGTGGAAGTCTTTCTTTCTTAGGCACCAAGACCTCCAACACAGTAGAGCTCAGAGTGATGCAAATGGGAAGCAAAAATTATTGAGTTGTTAGATATGACAGCGACAGGATTTATTACAATTTCTACATCTTGATTCCCAAAGAGAATTAAGATCTCACCTCCCAAAATAGTCATAAACGAGTCTTCAGTATATCATTCTATCATTCTATTAGACCAGCTGTTTATGAGTGAACAAGTGTTAATATCAGGGCATTCTTGGCCATGAGACCACAGCTGCACTTGTTTGGCTCATCAGATGCAATGTTATATAGAATACCACCATTGTGACAAAGCATTTTTTTCAATCCATGGATGGGAGTTTAGCCTATGGAATTTAGGTAGGAAAAAAATGCATACCCATATGTTCATTTCAGTGAGGTCAAAATTCTACTTCTTCCACAATGGACATGTTTCAATATAATTAACCTGCCATCAGATCACTGGCTGATCCCCACAGTAAATTGTGCCATTTAGTGGCTCAGCATTAAAGGTCAGGTAACACTAACAGCCAGATCAAGCTTTGTAAGGAATTCCAAATTGTTTATCAACGAATGATCTCTAACCTTGGTCATTTTGCATAGGAACCCATTCAGCAAGTGCTGAGGTGACTGAAGAAAGATGTTAACATGCACATAACTTGTAAGTTGCCTACCTGACTTCTAAAGATTCCTCTGTAGGAGCTGCCCTGTAGTATCACTCACATGGGACATCTTTATTTTCATAATCTATGCCCATTCTGAGAGGTCTATCACTAGAACTCTCCCCCAGGAATTCTCTGTCAGTAGGCTTCCTACTATTCAGTCCAAGCTCTGACCATCTAATTACACCATTAGTAACTATCAGGAATAAATATATACTCATGCTTCTAGTCAAAGTGGACAACTGAAAGTACTGCTTGAAATTCCTCCCTTGGGAGAATTTCTCCTCACCACACTCATTCAGGGCCCAAATCATAATAGTACCATAACTAACCAAATATAACCACAATACTTCACTAAATTGTAGTAGTAGAGCTTCAGAGTTTCACTTCTAGTTGCTGTCAATTATATAAAAGAAACCAACTGTATATTAAGCTCTAAATATTTAATTTTTAGTCCATGTAGTCATAGATATATAATAAAGAGATAAGGCAATCAGGCAGTAATAGTTGTTGAAGGACTTTACTATAATCTAATGTAACTTCTTATGCCTCTTGACCTGCTAAGCCCAGTTTATTATGTGCCATTTCCACTTAATGATATAATGTTGGTTCTGAATTTCAATTTTACGGCTTAAAGAATAAGATAGCATTCAGTTCATCATAGGTAGCTGAGATCACACAATCACTTGAAGCCCAAGTTTAGGCATTCGAGATCTATAAGCTACACTAGAGCTCAGGGGGATGCTAGCCATGGTAACCCTAGAAACTTTACTGAGGTGGTTTATTTCCCATGATCTAACTCAGATATGTCTATGGCATCCAAATATTTGCTCTTTTCCTTTTATTGGGTCCAGTCAGAATTACCACATCAATGTAGTGGACTGGTATGATGTTTTGTGGAATATTGAATGATCAAGATTTCTACAGAATATATTATGACAAATGGATGAACTTTGTGGTATGTGAATTGTTGCTTCATAATAAACATTATACATATATATCCATATATATATGGATATATATGCATATGTATATACTTTTAAATATTAAGTCTGTTAACTACACAAATATGTATACCTTCAAGTTAATAACTACAAATATAAAGATGCCTCCCTTAAACAATCACAAGATAGTTTACTTAGTACATTAAGTTAATCTCAAAACAATTCTCTTAATGTAATACTGAAAGTAATACTTGGCAAAGGGAAGCTAGACACATTCTTCTGATCTGGGTCCACACAGCAATGCAGAAGGGAGATTGTGAGATTATTTTTTAAATCATAAATGCTATAGTCATTCATAAAGAAAGAGGAAGCCTTCATTCATGTTCTTTCTACTCCTTTCTTTTCCATTCTTCTCCCATATTTTATGACTTTGTGGTCAGATTATATTTAGAGAATCAAACTTAGTACAAAGAATCTGAAGTCCATTCAAGGACAGTAAGTAAACAGAACCATATTACATGAGGAATAGTCATAAACATTTAGAATAGTTTAGCCTAAAGATAAAAAGGAATGTGGACTATATTGATAGTGGTGAAGAAAAATTATAAGTAAGATCTTCTTCCCCAACTCTTATGCAGTGGTTCAAAGGTTCTGATTCGGGGAGAGAAAGGCTTTAAAGACAAAAAGCCCTGCAGCCTTATCTGAGGTGGCTGACTTCATTTTGGAACTTGCTGTGGAGAATCCCATGAAGAAGGACATTCTCAAAAAACATGGGAATCTTGGTGAAGAACAATGAACAAGTGTTAGAATTTCCTTGATGCTGGCAGCCATAAACAAAATAGCAGAGAAACTACACGTCAGACAGAAAGAACCAGCTAAGATCCCTCCTAAGATCATAAACTTCAGGGACAGGAAGTCTGTTTGCATGTGCTAGGCTGCACCCACTCAGGAGAATTAGGGTAGACTTGTAAGCATCTCCTAAGCCACACAAAGATCCAATGAAAAATGAAGGCTCAAAGGCTCAGGAATAAAGCACACCTCTGAACAAAGACGGCCTGAAAAATAAGCTACTCTCATCCATAGGCAACTCCTAGGAAGCCAGCACTTAAAGAAAAATTACACATATTTCTGGAAGTTTGGAAGGCTCTATGCATGTTAATTCCAAACATATTTCCCCTTCTCACTAAGCAATGCTTTTAATTTCGTAAATTGTTATTCTGAAAACTATAAAATTAAATTCTGTGGCTGATTTCAGCAGGATTACATCCGTAACTACAAAAGCAAGATACTTAAGAACTGTCATAGAACTTTTCTGGTTCTCAAACTATAACTTGAAATCAAATTTTAAAAATCTGAGTTTGTCATGTCTTTCCATAAGTATTCAGAAGAATCCATCACTCACCACACTCCTTATAATCATCATTAGTAACAAAATGTTCAAGTACAATAGCCACTTGCTTCAGTTAGCCTTCAATGCAATCAACACAATTATCTGCAATGCCACTGCCTGCTGGTAATGGATCACTAGAATGCCATTTCCCACGGGCAAGGATCTCAGGCTGTGCTCATTCCCAAGGACAAGACCAAGCCAATTCCCAATCCCCATATTTAAGGAGCTGCTTCCTGGGACCAATTCTGTTACAAATTTATGAATCAGAATATACCAAAAAAATGCAGACGGTTGCAGAGGACTCTTCGGAAGATGGCGGCGTAGGAGGACGCTGGGCTCACCGCGCGACCTGCTGATCACTTAGACTCCACCTACACCTGCCTAAATAACCCAGAAAACCGCCAGAGAAATAGCATAACGGAGTCTCCGGAGCCAAAAGCAGATGAGAGGCCCACGGAAGAGGGTAGGAAGGGCGGCGAGGCGGTGCACGCTCCACGGACTGGCAGGAGGGAGCCAGGGCGGAGGGGCGGCTCACCGGCCAAGCAGAGCCCCCGAGTCTGGCTGGCAAAAGTGGAGGGGCCTGACGGACTGTGTTCCGACAGCAAGCGCGACTTAGCGGCTGGGAGGTCATAAGTTAACAGCTCTGCTCGGAAAGCGGGAAGGCTGGAGGACAAAGGGAAGGAGAGCTGCTGAGCCCCCGAACGACAGAGCTCAGTTTGGTGGGGAACAAAGGCGCTCGCCAGCGCCATCTCCCCCGCCCATCCCCCAGCCAAAATCCCAAAGAGAACCAGTTCCTGCCAGGGAACTTGCTCTCTCCCCGCAAACACCCAACTCTGTGCTTCTGCGGAGCCAAACCTCTGGCAGCATATCTGACTCCCTCCCGCTGCCACAGGGCCCCTCCTGAAGTGGATAACCTAAGGAGAAGCAAGCTAAGCCTGCCCCTCCTGCCACTGTGCACCTTGCCTACCCACTCCAGCTAATACGCCAGATCCCCAGCATCACAAGCCTGGCAGTGTGCAAGTAGCCCAGACGGGCCATTCCACCCCACAGTGAATCCCGCCCCTAGGAGAAGGGAAGAGAAGGCACACACCAGTCTGACTGTGGCCCCAGCGGTGGGCTGGGGGCAGACATCAGGTCTGACTGCGGCTCCGCCCACCAACTCCAGTTATACACCACAGCATAGGGGAAGTGCCCTGCAGGTCCTCACCACGCCAGGGACTATCCAAAATGACCAAGCAGAAGAATTCCCCTCAGAAGAATCTCCAGGAAATAACAACAGCTAATGAGCTGATCAAAAAGGATTTAAATAATATAACAGAAAGTGAATTTAGAATAATAGTCATAAAATTAATCTCTGGGCTTGAAAACAGTATAGAGGACAGCAGAGAATCTCTTGCTACATAGATCAAGGGACTAAAAAACAGTCACGAGGAGCTGAAAAACGCTTTAAACGAAATGCAAAACAAAATGGAAACCACCACGGCTCAGATTGAAGAGGCAGAGGAGAGAATAGGTGAACTAGAAGATAAAGTTATGGAAAAAGAGGAAGCTGAGAAAAAGAGAGATAAAAAAATCCAGGAGTATGAGGGGAAAATTAGATAACTAAGTGATACACTAAAAAGAAATAATATATGCATAATTGGTATCCCAGAGGAGGAAGAGAGAGGGAAAGGTGCTGAAGGGGTACTTGAAGAAATTATAGCTGAGAACTTCCCTGAACTGGGGAAGGAAAAAGGCATTGAAATCCAAGAGGCACAGAGAACTCCCTTCAGACATAACTTGAATCGATCTTCTGCACGACATATCATAGTGAAATTGGCAAAATACAAGGATAAAGAGAAAATTCTGAAAGCAGCAAGGGGTAAACGTGCCCTCACATATAAAGGGAGACCTATAAGACTCGTGACGGATCTCTCTTTTGAAACTTGGCAGGCCAGAAAGAATTGGCACGAGATTTTCAGTGTGCTAGACAGAAAAAATATGCAGCCGAGAATCCTTTATCCAGCAAGTCTGTCATTTAGAATAGAAGGAGAGATAAAGGTCTTCCCAAACAAACAAAAACTGAAGGAATTTGTCACCACTAAACCGGCCCTACAAGAGATCCTAAGGGGGACCCTGTGAGACAAAGTACCAGAGACATCACTACAAACATAAAACATACAGACATCACAATGACTCTAAACCCATATCTTTCTATAATAACACTGAATGTAAATGGATTAAATGTGCCAACCAAAAGACATAGGGTATCAGAATGGATAAAAAAACAAGACCCATCTATTTGCTGTCTACAAGAGACTCATTTTAGACCTGAGGACACCTTTAGATTGAGAGTGAGGGGATGGAGAACTATTTATCATGCTACTGGAAGCCAAAAGAAAGCTGGAGTAGCCATACTTATATCAGACAAACTAGACTTTAAATTAAAGGCTGTAACAAGAGATGAAGAAGGACATTATATAATAGTGACAGGGTCTATCCATCAGGAAGAGCTAACAATTATAAATGTCTATGCGCTGAATACCGGAGTGCCCAAATATATAAAACAATTACTCATAAACATAAGCAACCTTATTGATAAGAATGTGGTCATTGCAGGGGACTTTAACACCCCACTTACAGAAATGGATAGATCATCTAGACACATGGTCAATAAAGAAACAAGGGCCCTGAATGAGACATTGGATCAGATGGACTTGACAGATCTATTTAGAACTCTGCATCCCAAAGCAACAGAATATACTTTCTTCTCGAGTGCACATGGAACATTCTCCAAGATAGATCATATACTGGGTCACAAAACAGCCCTTCATAAACTTACAAGATTTGAAATCATACCATGCATACTTTCAGACCACAATGCTATGAAGCTTGAAATCAACCACAGAAAAAAGTCTGGAAAACCTCCCAAAGCATGGAGGTTAAAGAACACCCTACTAACGAATGAGTGGGTCAACCAGGCAATTCGAGAAGAAATTAAAAAATATATGGAAACAAACGAAAATGAAAATACCACAATCCAAACGCTTTGGGACGCAGCGAAGGCAGTCCTGAGAGGAAAATACATTGCAATCCAGGCCTATCTCAAGAAACAAGAAAAATCCCAAATACAAAATCTAACAGCACACCTAAAGGAAATAGAAGCAGAACAGCAAAGGCAGCCTAAACCCAGCAGAAGAAGAGTAATAATAAAGATCAGAGCAGAAATAAACAATATAGAATCTAAAAAAACTGTAGAGCAGATCAACGAAACCAAGAGTTGGTTTTTTGAAAAAATAAACAAAATTGACAAACCTCTAGCCAGGCTTCTCAAAAAGAAA
>NW_024412532.1:165236-260582 GCF_014898765.1 Herpailurus yagouaroundi
GGAATGCCCCGCCTCACAGGTTTCTGGGTCCTACTCCGCGCGGTAACTCTTGCTTGCTGCTGTTTCTTTTGATTTTAGAGGCAACAGAAATGCCCAAACAGCTGAAACTTATTTGGCTGGAGGGCGGGGAGAGGAGTCAGGGCAACCAACACTTTTTGTCCCATTTCTTCAAAGGGAAACTCAAGTGTCCCTGCAAAATTTTGCAATAAAGCCATTAAGAGGAAAAAATGAAATAGAGTCCCATAGAAATGGTGTTTACTTATAAAAAGATTTAACCTAGAAGGCACGACATATTTTTCCTCCTTTTTTATTTCAATGTATTCCAGCAGGTTTATAAATACAACTTTTAGGGGCTCCTGGGTGGCTCAGTCGGTTGAGCGGCCGCCTTCGGCTCAAATCATAATCTCACAGTTTGTGGGTTCCAGCCCCGCATCGGGCTCTGTGCTGACAGCTTAGAGTCTGGAGCCTGCTTCTGATTCTGTGTCTCCCTCTCTCTCTGCTCCTCCCCCGCTCATGCTCTGTCTCTCTCTCTCTCCTTCAAAAATAAATAAAAACATTAAAAAAAATTTAATAAATACAACTTTTATCCTTCAGATTTTAGGCCTTCTTTTGCTCTCTTCAAAATGGGATTTAACCTGGAAGACACGACATATGTTTCCTCCTTTTTTATTTCAATGTATTCTACCAGGTTTATAAATATAACTTTTATCCTTCAGATTTTAGGCATTCTTTTGCTCTCTTCAACAATATAAGAGAGGAATAAGGTGTCATCTTCCTGAAAGCTTTTTATAACCACTCTTTTCTTTGTTTTAAGTATAATTGACATATACAGTCCTATTAGTTTCCAGTGTACATCAGTGATTTGATATTTTGGTATATTATGAAAAGGATCCCCACAGGAAGTCTAGTTGCTAGGTGTCCACATACTAAGTTACTATGATATTATTGACTAATTCCCTATGCTGTACTTCATATTCCTGAAATTTATTTTATAATTGAAACTTTGTGTCTATTTCCCTTCATTTATTTTGCCCATCCCTCTCCCTCCTCCCATATGACAACCACCAGTTTGTTCTCTGTATCTATAAGTCTGGGTCTCCATTGTTTGTTTCTTTTGTTTTTGAGACTCCACATATAAATGCAATCATATGGCATTTGTCTTTCTCTGACTTCACTTACCATAAAACCTTCTAGGTCCATCTATTTTGTTCTAAATGGTAACATTTCCTCCTTTTTTAATGGTGGAATAATATTCCACCATAAATATATTCAACGTTTATTGCAGTAGCAAGCATGGGGAGTGTTGAGAAATTTTTCCCAAGGCTGATGTTTTCAAACGTGTTCTTTTAGTGTTTATGCAAATGTGTAAGATTACAGTCATTAGAGAAGCCAGAAGTACCCAGGAGCATGTTTCTCCTGATTAAAAATATTGTCTAAAATTACTGGAAGCTTCATCCAATTATTCACATAATTTGAATATTACCCAATTCTCTCCTTTGGTCTGGTGTTCCAGAATCAACATATAAGAAAATTGTTTAAATTCTCTGACCATTTGGTTAATATAAAATTTAACTCTTGCTTATGATTATCTTTTTAGGTTCCAAAGACATTTAAAAGCTCAGCATAAGATCTGAATCTGTCACACTCAAACATACTTCCTAATAGATGACTCCCCAAGGGACAGATCAACTCATTAAGATGCAGTGTAGATCCAGTGTTTAAAAATCTGTGGGTAAAAATGTTTTAATTTCCTGATCCAGTGCATATTAAATAGTAACACAATACCTTAATTTATACCATGAAATATTGAGCCATAAAATACTGATTCTTCCCATGTGAAAATTAACTTCTGTAATTGAATTTCACTGGCATACATTCATATTTTTCAATAAAAACATTAAGCATAATACACATTCACAAGGAAAAGTACACTTTTTAAATCAATAGGATCTTGAAATAGTGTCTTTTTTCCTCCTTGCAGTCTTTCAAAGCCAGGAGAAAGATTCATAGAGCATTTAATTCTTGGGTTAGTTTCCTTGTGCTGAATGTCTCGTGTCTTGAATGCCTATGAACTGACAGCTCTTGCTGTGTTGGACTATGATTAGGAAAATAAAATCCATTTTATATAAATATTTTAGACAAAATAAAATAGTAAGAGAAATCTCATCATAACAGAGTTGAAGAGGGGCACCTGGGTGGCTCAGTTGGTTAAGTGTCCAACTTCAGCTCAGGTCATAATCTCACAGTTTGTTGGTTCAAGCTCCATGTTGGGCTCTGTGCTGACAGCTCAGCGCCTGGAGCCTGCTTCAGATTCTGTGTCTCCCTCTTTCTCTGCCCCTCCCCAACTTGTTCTCTGTCTCTTTCTCAGAAATCAATAAACATGTAAAAAAAAGTTCTAAAAAAAACAGAGAAAGAAAATCGCTAAGTACAAAGTGAAATTGTTGGGTTAAACGTGTATGTACGTGTATGTGTGTGTATATAGATTTATATTATATAGTTATTATATGATCATACTAATGTCATAGTACAATGGAGTTATAGTTATAAACTATGTTTATAATATAAAATAATATAATATTGTGATATACAAAAACAAATAAGTGATGTTATAAAGTTATATTATAAAATTATATTAATAATATAAAATTATATAGAATAAAACTATATATATGATTTTTGTTGAAATCAACTATTTCTCTGAAATATAACACAATACAAATTCTATCAATAAACCATCGGATTGAAATATTTGAGCAGAATCATATTAAAGAAATTATATACACTGAATGGGTAAGAACATGTGGCTCTATGGAAAGCTGGAATTCAGTGAGAAGTCACATGTTGGTTACACAGCTTCTTCATAGCTGTTTTCATCTCTTTATTTCTCAATGTGTAGATAAGGGGGTTCAAGAGAGGAGTAAAAATGGTATAAAATACAGATAAGAGCTTGTCCACAGAGAACCGACTGAAAGGCCACACATAAATGAAAATGCAGGGCCCAAAGAAGAGCAGGACTACCATGATATGTGCAGAGCAAGTAGAGAGTGCTTTGGATACCCCACCAGCAGCATGCTGTCGGACAGTGATGAGAATAACAGTGTAGGAGACCAAGAGGAGCACAAAACAGCTCATAGAGAGCAACCCACTGTCTGAGATCATGAGTATACCCAAGACATAGGTGTCCATGCAGGCAAGCTTGATCACAAGAGGAAGGTCACAGAAGAAGCTGTCCACTTCATTGGGGCCACAGTAAGGTAAATTCACAGTAAAGGCTACTTGGCTGATGGAGTGCACAAATCCAATGACCCATGAAACCAACACCAGTCCCATACAGGTTTTCCGACTCATCATGGTCATATAATGCAAAGGTTTGCATATAGCCACATATCTGTCATAGGCCATGGAAACCAGAAGTACCATCTCAGCCCCACCAATAAAGTGCAAGAAGAAGATCTGAGCCATACATCCTCCAAAGGAGATGAGCTTTTGATCACTAAGAAAGTCCCTGATCATCTTGGGGGTGGCAAATGAGGCTAGCCATATGTCCAAGAAGGATAGATTTCCCAGCAGGAAGTACATAGGGGAAGAGTGCAAGTGGGGGTCAGAAATTACAGTGACCACAATAATGAGGTTACCCAACACAGTGACCACATAGATCCCAGAGAAAAATATAAAGAAAAAATGTTGGAGATGCTGTGAAGTGCAGAGTCCATACAACACAAATTCTGACACCAAGGAATAATTCTGCAGTTCCATTATCTCAAGTTTCAGATTTTGTTCTGAACCTATATAAAGAAAAGAGATGGATATGAAAGGACCTGTCAACTATCAGGCACATGAAAGTGATCAACTAAATTTTATCAGAATATAATTTTAATTTGTAAGACATAACATAAAATAGAATACAGAGAAGATTAAAATGAAGTCCAACAGCAGAGTTTGCTTTTCTCCCATGTTCAGGCTGCTTGGAATCTTCCTTTTAAAAAAAAAAAAAACAACCCACTTTATTAAAATAAAATGCACCTACCTACCAAAATGCACCCATTTTAAGTGTAAAACTCAACGATTTTTAAACAAATTTACAAAGTTATGCAACCATTCCCATAATGCTTGTTTTGAAATCTTAACAATGTAGACTCCTTCCAGATTTCTCCTGGTAGTCATTGGACTATCTTCTTCTACTGTATTTGTTTGCTTATTCACAAGCTCACTCATTCAGACCATATCTATGTAACATTGACAGTTTCTCATTCTCACTTAATTCAGTTGTTAAAGCAATTAGCATAAAGAGAAACAAATCAATTAACCTAGGGTTTATATAGTTCCCTAATCTCTTTTAATCTCTTTTAATCCATTGGGTTTGGGATTAAAAATCCAATGATCCAATTCATTTGTAGATTTATTTTGTATAAATTGACTACTTATGATAGGATTTGGGGATGGCTTCAATGCAAAAGATGTTTTCCAAGACCTCTCAATAAGGACCAGAGCATAAAACTTATGCAATAATATCTTGGTGCGTAGCTTTTACAATATACATGAGTGGCTGATAAATTCAACATTTGATTAAAAATGTAGTTCTGAGTTTACATAAGAACTGAGATGGGATGAATAAGTCTAATCCATTTATCATGAGAAATGAACTGGCACCCCAATCTTCTCACTAGGAGGAAGATATAGTATAAAATGGTTTACAAAGACATTGAACAGAAGTCTTCATGGGTAATTTCACAAAAGATGTAGAATTGTCCTCGTTTGAGTTTTTTTTTTATGTTGGCCCTTTTTAAAATTGAAGGATATAACATGAAATAATAGTTAGTAATACTTCTACAGGGAACTAAAGTAACATATTCCATATCTGAAATATTCCAATGATGTAAACATGATATAGTGATAGAATTTAAAAATCTAGAGGAATTCATGGTTGTTATATCTCTTTTAGTCTACTCAAATAGCACCCATCTTGTCCAGGCTTTTGTCAGGATAATAGGAATTCAAATTCTTTAGTTCCAACTTGACATTTTCCAAATCAACTATTTTAAAAGATTTAATGGCAAAACTTTCTGTGAATAGGTACTACCTCTCTTTAGAAGGGGATTATAGGGGTACCTGAGTGGCTCAGTCTATTGAGTGTCTGACTCTTGATTTTGGTTGGTGTCATGGTCTCAGGGTCATGGGATCGAGACCTAAGTCAGGCTCCATCCTAACCATAGAGCCTGCTTAAAATTCTCTCTCTCTCTCTCTCTCTCTCTCTCTCTCTCTCTCTTTCTCTGCCCTTCTCCCTCACTTGGGCTATACTCTCCCTCTAAAAAAAAAAAGGAGAAGAGGTGGAGGACAAGAAGGAAGAAGGAGAAGTAGAAGAAGAAGAAAAAAAGAAGAAGAAGAAGAAGCAGGAAGAGGGGGCAGAGGAGGATGAGGAAATTATAAATCTGAAGTTAAAGACCACTGTGGACATAATGGCTATAATCACAATTCAGGATCTGTTCACAAGTTTAGTTAGATGACCCTGACACTATCCTAGCATACATATTACTGGGTTTAATTTAGTTTTTTCTAGAGATTAAGTGAATGAAAAGTTGAAATAATCAAAAGGAAAACTCAGGAAACAAAAATTTTTTTTAAATATTTAACTTTCTATTGAATTAAAGATGCTCTAAAATTAGATATTGGTGATAATTGCACTCTGTATATATACTAAAAACCATTGACTTGTACACTTAAAATAAGTAAACTCTATGGTATGTAAATTATATACCAATAAAGCTCTTTTAAAAATGTAAGTTAAAAGAAGCAGAATAAATGAACTTAAGTAGGGCTCTGATTTCAGAGAACTCTTTGTGATTTACAACGGCATTTTAAACATTATTCAATGAATGTTAAATTTGTAATCAGAAACAATTACGGTTGATTTTGCATATTTATAAATGCTACTTAAAAAACAAATACAGCACCTGGGTGGCTCAGTCAGTTGAGATTCTGACTCTTGATTTCAGTTCAGGTCATGATCCCAGGATCATAGGTTTGAGCCCCATGTTGAACTCTACACTGTGCACGGAGCTTGCTTAAGATTCTCTCTTCCTCTGCCCTTCTCCCCCGACTTGTGCTCGCTTGCTCTGTCTCTCTCTCTCTCAAATGAAAAAAAATAAAATAAAACAATAACAAAATTTGATTTTAACTGACAAGTTAATTTATTTCCTCCAATGATTTTTATGTAAAAATACAACACAATAAATTAGTCTCTGGCTAACTTGTATATTCAGACACATATTCACTAAATATCTATCAAAGGCTGTTTACTAACCTGGAGTTAAGATGCTCACTGCTGATGCTGCAGATCCCTCAATTTGTATTTCAAATCTACTATGTTTGAATGGAACTTTTGAAAACATGTGTTTTTTGTTTGTTTGTTTTCTGTAGAGGATTTAATAATCTCTTTCTCCTATTCCTGGAAAGTAATTCAGGAAAAGCATCACTTTAAGAAGCTAGAGAACTTCATATGTGAATCTTCTTTTAACTTTAGATATAAATATCTATCTCTTCTTTCCCTCAAGCTAAGAATCCCTTAAAGATGGGACATTGATGGCCAATTACCATAATGGAGCTTGGGGAATAAACTATCTTCAAGTAGAAATTTGTGCTAATAAATCATGTTCATTTCCCCAAGTGACAAAAAAGAAAGATTTTAAAGATGTCAAATTCTATAAACACATTTGCAATTATTTAATGTATACTTATCCAGTTAATAGACTGAAAATGTGCTTTTCCTTTAGATGACAAAATTAACAACATACGTTTTATTTTAACTTTTTTAACATTTTTTCATCTTTTGAGAGACACAGTGCAAGTGGAGTAGGGGCAGAGAGAAAGGGAGACACAGAATCTGAAGCAAGCTGCAGGCTCTAAGCTGTCAACACAGAGCCCAACACGGGCTCGAACTCACAAACTGTGAGATCATGACCTGAGCTGAAGTCAGCTGCTTAACCAACTGAGCCACCCAGGTGCCCCAACAGCATACCTTTAAAAAAATATATTGAAAATATGCCAACCTTGTATGTTTTTTTTTAATGTAACTTTGATAATGCAAAATACTTTGGAGCATCAGATTTGTATGTGCCAAAATATTTCTCCAGATTCGTATGGTCATGTATAATGAAATTTCCTAGTGTCTGGGTTACTTTGTACATTATTTATGATTGTTATCCCACTTACCTCCCTGAATCATTTTGAAGTTAATTCAAAATTCTTTTGCTAATGGCCATACATCAATTGCAAATATCCTAGAACGTTCTGGTGAATGATCATCATGTTTGCAACTATTCACATTACCTTCAATTCCATATTAGGTGTTTGAGCACAACCCAGTTTAGAAGGGATGTCAGTGCCAAATCAGTATCTGGGTATAATAAGATGTTTCATGTTCTAAACTGGCTTTAGATTATTGTGTTTCACTATAAAGGAATCACAAAACCTTTCTTAAGTTTCTCTTTCTCTATTTAAAACACACAATAATTGCTGAAGAAAAATTGTAGAACTAACTTCTATGCATCAATGTCATTTGTTTTTGATATTCAGTCATTATGCAGGTACAAATATGCTATGTAAAGCCAAGAATTATGGAGAAGCTTATGACAAATAACAAGTGAATGTTTGATTTGAAGGTAGAGTAAGATTTCCTAAACATGATGATTAATTTTATGTGTCAATTTGGGGAAGTGTTTTTGGATGAAATTAACATAGAAATTCCTGAACTCTGAGTAAAATAGATTCCCCTTCACAAGGTGGGTGGGACTTATACAATCATTTGGAGACCTGACTAGAACAAAAAGACTGGCCTTCCCAAGCAAGAAAGAATTCTCCAGTAGACTGTCTTTGGATTTCATCTGCATCACCAATTCTCCTGGGACTCCAGGCTTCTAGTCTACAGTATAGATTCTGGACTTGCCAGCCTCTGAAAAACACATGAACCATTCCTTGTAATAAATATCTCCCCACCCCCATCTCTGTCTCTCTCTCTCTCTCTGTGTGTCTCTCTCTCTCTCTCTCTCTCTCTCTCTCTCTCTCTCTCTTTCTCTTTCTTGAAAACCTTAACTGATATGCTAACTATAAATTCAGTAATAGAAGAATTCAGAAAGCAAAATAACAATATACAAAAATATGTAAAATTAAAAAAAATCCTTTGTATTAGAGGAAGTGTCACTTATATCCAACTACAAACTAGTTAACTCTATTTCCAATCTTGTGACCCCCAAAGTCACTACATAGTGTTGTGTAGACTTTAACTGCTCAAGATGTACTGGGGGGCCAAGGTCTGTGGGGACTAATATCTAGCCTGTGCCCCACCCATCCAACAAACAATATATCCTGACCAGGCCTTTGGAAGTACTTTGGAAGTTCTTTTTTCCTAACCCACACAAAGCTCCATGTGGCTACATTAGCCCTGATGACAAAGTCCTAATACCCTTGACACAGAAAAAGTATTTATAAATCAATAAGTGAGGGAAACCTGAAGAGGAAAATGAGGAAAGAATTCAAAAAAAATTATTTTTTAAAAGGAAGAGAACTAATAGTCCAATAAACATTAAAAAGTTGACCTCAATAACCAAAAATAACAAGAGATACTTGTATTCACATATCAATTTGTAATAAATATATCAAACTCATGGTCAGGTCTGATGAAAATGGATAATGTAGTAATAAAAGTAACAATACAAATTTAAATGCCTGACATCTACTGAGGGCTTACTCTATGCCAGCACTATGTTGATTTTTTCAATTAATCTTCACAAAATTCTAATGAGAGAAACACTATCATTCCCAGTTTACAAATGAGGACACTGAAGCTAACATGTTTGGACGCACACACTGTCAGCTGCAGAGTCGTTGCTCTAACCCAGGCACAGAATCCATATTCTTAAACTGTGGAATGCTGCCTCCCCACTCCTAATAGGATTGTACGTCAGTAATGAATATTAACTTATACGGTAGCTAACTAGAATTTAAATAAAAACTTCAAACAACAAATAAACAAAAAGAATGTCAGTACAACTTTCAGATAGCCACTTTGGAAATATAAGTCAAGTTCCTTGAAAAATGCCAATAGACCTTGACCTAGGCATTTCTATAGTAAAAGATGTGTATTACAGAGTTGTGGATTAATATGTTAAAAATTATAACAATTTAATTTTGCCACAATACTTAATATCAATTAAAGTAGATCAGTGTATAGAAGGTAATGACAAGAAAAATAACATTTTCAATACATATTTCAATATGTTAAGAAAGGATGATGGTGTTTTGTTTAAAAAAAAAAAAAAGGATGCCACACTACACATGTAGTGTTCATTTGTAGAATGCATTGGTGAATGAAACTGATAAAAATTGCTTCCCTTACAGTACTTACATTCTCACAGAAAACACAGACACATAAACACAAACAAAATAGTAATTTACAATAAATGTAAGGGAAAAAATCAAGCAGGTTGAGAGATAGTGGAAATGCCAGAGTTTTGGGGCACATGGGTGGCTCAGGTAAGCGTCCGACTTTGGCTCAGGTCTTGATCTCGTGGTTTGTGAGTTCCAGCCCCACATCAGGCTCTGTGCTGATAGCTTGGAGCCTGGAGCCTACTTCGGATTCTGTGTCTCCCTCTCTTTCTGCCCCTCCCCTGCTCATGCTCTGTCTCTCTCTGTCTCTCAAAAATAAATAAGTGTTTAAAAAAAAAAAAAAAAAAAAAGAAATGCCAGAGTTTTAATTTTAAATAGGATGTTGAGAATAGGCTTCATTGCAAACGTGACTTTTGACCAAAGACTTAAAAGAGGTGATGGGATCCTCCAGGAGTACATCTAGATGCGGAAAGTGAAACAGAGAAAACAGCCAGTGAAGAGGCACTTAGGTGGCTGCCGCCGACAATGTTCAAACAATTCCCGTGACTAAAGTGGAAGGAAGTACAGAGTTGTTGGGACGGTAAACAATTGTGGGTGGTGCCCACATCCTGTAGCTCCCTGTAAGACATATGCTATATATTAATTAATTAATTAATTAAGACATTAGATGGTCCCCATATCCTTTTATAGGTTCTGCTGAGAACAAATATAACATTTGCATTCATTTGTCACATAATGAGAAATGTTATTAAGGCATTTTTTTGACAAACATTTAATTCTTACTGTACGACAAATTTTTCTAGGCATTATGATTGAGTGGTGTTTTACTTTTGGGTAATCTCAAACACTTTCAAGATTTTGGGATATTTCTATAGGACATTTTTGCTCTACCACATTGTATATCCGTGCCAAGTTTTCTCTGAAGGCACACATTCAGGAGAGTAAAACAAATTCTTTTTAATAATTAAAACGAACCCCAAAGCACAAGGAAATGACAAAGGGTCTGCCTTAGTGGGTGCTGAGATCTCATTTCAGTGGAGAATTGCTATCTCTAGTACCTCAGAGCTAGAATGCACCCCAGATGTTGTCTTGACCAACAGCACAGCCTTCCTATCCACCTCCACTTAAAGACACCAAGAACAGGGTTTTGAAACAGCTTTGTGATTAAACATGAGATTTGTAGACTGGCTCTACTCCTGACTTGCTGTGTGATCTTTGGAAATCGCTCAACCTCTCTGTGTTTCATTTTCAGTGTGCCAGATGTTAGTCTAGGCACTGGGGACACTAGCAAGTTCCCCACCAAGACTATGATTAGTGTTGTAACTACTTGGGGGACTTTCTGGCAGATTTGAGAGCACAGGGTGGCTGAGAGGATGGCCAGCTTACCTCCAGATTGTTTCAAACCCTCTTTTCCCCGTCAAGTTTTTAAAAACACATTGCTCTCCTCTCATGTATATAAGCCATCCCTAGGCTCAACAGGGCAGGGCAGTTTTGGGAATGATCCCCTGCTTTCTCCTTGGGCTGCCCTTCTGATAATAAAGCTCTCTTTGATCAAAACCAATGTCTCAGACATTGACTAACTATGCATCAGGCACACTGACAAGTTTGAGTTCCTTAAGAAATTTGGTGAGCCAGCCAGGAGCCTTGTGCCCCAAGCAGGCCAGCCCTGGCCAGAGGGGTGACCTCATGGGAATTTCCCACAGCTGCTTGGATTGCCATTGAATCCAAGGAAATTCCCCCGGCTGCCCCAGAGACCTACACTGGCCTCTTCTCAAGGCCAAGCCTCAACTGAAGCAAAGACATATTCCATGGGCTCTGGGAGAGCTTCTGTTGTTGAAGAGTGTGCTTGTGTGTGTGCAATCAGCAACTGCATTTCCTCTCATTTGCTTTCGGTTCTTTTTAGAAATCTTTCCAAAGAAGACCTTTAAAGAGGGACCCTCACATTTTGCAAGATGGAATAGTTGTACAGCCATCCTTAATTGCTTTTGTTGATGGATCATTTGCTTTTGTTTTTCTCCCACAGTGCTAAAATACTGTTAGTTCTGTCTGTCTGCCTTATCTGTATTATGGGGAACACCAGTTCAATCCAGAATGTAGTGATTTGGGTTGCACTATGCAAACTGGTCTTCTTTTAGCTATGCTTCTATGAATCAAAAGAAAACAATCATATTCTTTTGTAATGTATCTTGGCCACAATACAATTGGAAATGTTCTTTTGCAAAACCAGGAATACTGCCCCTGAAACAATGCAAAGTCCTTTAACCTCTCTGGGAACTACTTATCTAAATCATTTTGCATCCCTGAGACTGAAAGTAAAAAAAGGAAAGAAAAAGGACTTTTAAAAGTACAAATGACTGAAAAAACACCCTTGCTCAAAATCAATCCCACAATTTCCATAAGGTTATTTGCCAAGAAAAAATACAAATCTTTATTTAAAATTTCTTATTTTTGCCTGTCTTATATGGTGTTGTCTACCTCTGGATGATATTACTAAAATTAATGACAAAAGAGCTCTATTTAGTTAGAAACAAGCACTTTTAAGAATGGGACATCCTTACAAGCAAAGATGGAAACTAATTCAAATTCTTCTCAGGTTCATATGATCTGGCATAACCTATGATAAATGAAAGCTTGAGTTTGCTGGTTTAATTAAAATAAGCATGTCTTTTGGAGTCACAGTTTTGATTACTCTTATCTGAATGTTTGCTTTTCCAGATTTAAGAAACAATTTTCTCTTAAGAGATCTATGACTTACAGAAACTTGATATTCTTTTGTGAACACATTGATCTTTTCTCCCTACCTGAACCCTCCAGAATTCAGAAACTCTCAGTAAGTATTCTTTCTTTCATGGCAATTGTAGTTATTTCCATAAGTTCAGTAAGAATCTTTCATGTAACAGAACATCATTGGAAACACTGGTTATTTTACTAAGACTTTGACTGGAATGTCACAGTTGAGAGAGGCACATATAAACTCAGATATGACCAGCTTTAAGAAACTAAGGTTGACTTCAGGTGCCAATGAAGCCCTTGGAAATGTTATCCTGGTCCCTTGCTTGCAGACTCCCGGGACCCGTACCAGGACAGTAAAGAATGTCACTTGCTGGCAGGTATAGGAACCTCAGGATATTTTAGGGACCTCGAGAAGAAAGGAAACAACCCACATCTACAGGTATTGCAGAGAAAAATAATGATAAGTACTTGGCTTGGCTTCTGGCCTCAAAAGACTATTAAAGGTTAATCTGAAATTCCTTATGAAACAATCTAACAAAGCAGATTTAAAAGAACCTATATAGCCAATCACTATTCTTGCTGTGCTTATGTGAATAATTAGGCCAGGTTTGTTAAAATTGGATTTATTTTGCAGCAAATTAGACTTCATTTGGCTACCTTCAATAAAAAGGAGGGTAAATTTGGAGAGAAAAATTATATTTCAATAACACACTTTGGTGGATGTTAAATTCTAATTATGATTAATTGTCTTTGCATGTGTGCAGTTTGCCTACA
The DNA here is from genome assembly GCF_014898765.1 of Herpailurus yagouaroundi. Lineage (NCBI taxonomy): Eukaryota > Metazoa > Chordata > Mammalia > Carnivora > Felidae > Herpailurus > Herpailurus yagouaroundi. The sequence goes on from NW_024412532.1 coordinate 178,125, forward strand.
CAGCTGGGCTAGATCCTATATTCCTCTGCTTTCTTTGAACATCTATGACTCTCCCAACTAAGGTTTCCCATTTCCTCCCATTCTTTTAACTTGAAACAAGCCCATGAGTTTCGTCGACCAGATTCAAACAATACTACCAAACAGAGGCATTAGAGGCACCAGAGACACTGCAACCAAATCAATATGTAAACTCAAGAGTACTCCTGAGACTTCAAAATTACCTAGAATGTATCCTGATAGGATTAAAAAACAGAGGTACCTCAACAAAAGAATCTAAATAAGGTTTGGGTTGCCTAGTGCCTCAGTCAGTTGACCACCCGACTTGATTTTGACTGACGTCATGATCTCAAGGTTCATGGGATCAAGCCTCATGTCAGGCTCTCTGTGCTGAGTGCAGGGAACATGCCTGTGATTCTCTCCCTCTCTCTCTCTCTCTGCTCCTCCCCCACTTGTGCGCTTCCTCTCTCTCTCTCTCTCTCTTTCTCTCTCTCTGTCAAAATAAATAAACTTAAAAAAAATTTTTAAGGGGTGCTTGGGTTGCTCAGTCGGTTGACCATCTGACTTGACTTTGGCTCAGGTCGTGATCTCACCATTCATGAGTTAAAGCCCCGTGTCAGGCTCTGCACTGACAGCACAAGGCATGCTTGGGATTTTCTCTCTCTTCTTCTCTCTCTGCCCCTCCCCCATCTCCCTATCTCAAAATAAATAAATAACCTTTAAAAATTTTTTAAATAAGGTTCAATAAGTTAATCAGCTGCCTGTAGAAGACGCTTCATCTTTTCCTGAATGAATCCATCAAGCATATTGTCAGTATGCTGACATCTTCCCTGAACACCTGAAAATTTAAAAGTGATACATATGACTTTTATTAGCCAAAGTGTCCCAGATAGTCAAAGGAAATTACAAAAAATAGTGGTAGTTTTAGAGAGGGCTATTTGGGCATCGGTGGGGATTGCTTTTAAGGTTTCTAGTAACTGGGACCAAGTCCAGGAAACAGAGAAGCAAACAAACTAAAGTAATGAGACAGCATGCTACTTTGCTAGCTGTGGCCACCTGAGGAAAGTCTCCCGAGAAACAGTCACAGTGAAAACCGAGGTCCAAGACCTGTGCCCAGACACTGGAGAACGTCTTCGAAGACAGGTTTCCCTTTTCCACTCCCTTGGCTATTGCTCTTTGCCCCTCAGCAGCAGGAAGCAGCCAGAGCGGTCATTGTCCCTATTCTCCAAGATGGAAGAACTATAAAATAAGAGTGGGGATTTGAGGCAGGTGCTTGGTTCCTGGACCCGTTTTGAAGGCCTAAGGGGAACTATAGTTCTATTAGTTGCATTATTAACTTAGGTCCCGCATTCTGTTTGCTCTCTACATAACCATCGTTTATGAATCTCTTAACCTCATTCCAATCAATCATTAACTTGGCCTTTGTCTTTTTTACCTTTATTCCCTGTTTATCCACTGATTCTAGAAACCTAATGGGGCTGGAGAGTAGCATTGGTGTTGATGTTTCTGATCATACCAGGTCCCAAAAGGCTCCTCACTGACCAGAAGAATGCTTACCCCCAGTTTGTTTCAAGGACCCCCCTCCCAACAAGTTTTTAAGAAACTCATGACCCTCCTCTCATGTATATAAGCTGTCTCTAGGGTCAACAGGTCAAGGCAGCTTTGGGAATAATCTCCTGACTTCTCCTTGGGCTGCCTTCTCCCATCCAAGTACTAACCAGGCCCGACTCTGCTTAGCTTCCGAGATGGGCTGCCTTCTCATAATAAATGTTTCTTTGTTTCAAAACGAGTGTCTCAGACTTTGGCTTCCTGGACATTGGGTGAATGGACAAGTTTGATTTTCCAAGGACAGAAATGTAAATCATTTCGCTTTTTTCAATCAACACTATTTGTAAATTTTATCCTCTTTATTATATGCAGTCATTTTCAAAACCCAATACCTGTGAACAAGTGAGTCTCTTTTTTTTTTTTTCCACTTAATTTTAGTTAATTAACATACAGTGCAATATTGGTCTCAGGAGCAGAATTCAGTCATTCACCACTTACATACAACACCCAGTGCTCATCACAACAAGTGCCCTCCTTAATACCCATCACCCATCTAGCCCATCCCCCACTCACCTTCCTCTGTCAACCCTCAGTTTGTTCTCTGTCATTAAGAGTCTCTTACGATTTGTTTCCCTCTCATCTCTTCCCGTCCCTTCCCATGTGTTCATTTGTTTTGCTTCTTAAATTCCATGAGTGAAATCATTAGGTATCTTTCTCTGACTGGCTTTTTTTGTTTAGCATAATACATTCTAGCTCTATCTACTAATGCAAACTGGTGCAATCATTATGGAAAACAGTATGGAGGTTCCTCAAAAAAACTAAAACTACCCTACTATCCAACAATTGCACTATTAGGTATTTACCAATAGGATACAAAAATACAGCTCTGAAGGGGTACATGCAACCTCAATGTTTATAGCAGCATTATCAACAATAGCCAAACTAAGGACAGAGCCCAAATGTCCATCAACTGGTGAATGGATAAGAAAATATGGTATATATGTGGAAATGGAAAGTTACTCAGCCACCAAAAAGAATGAAATATTGCCATTTGAAAGTAAATCTTACAGTTGAAAGTTTCTATATCACTTTTCTTTGACTTGAGCATATAAGAGCAATAAATTAACCTTTGCCTTATTTGTCCATGGAGTCAGCTTCCCAGCCCTCTATTATTTTAAACAATTTCTGAATTTGGGGAAGAGGTAATTTATTAATGTATTTCCAGAATTTGGCTAACACTAGTAGAGGCAACATAGAAAATTATAAAGAGGTGCATGGCTTCTAAAAACAGACTGAGTTGAAATCTGTTCTGTTTTCTTCTAGCTATGGACAGTTAGGTAAGTTGTAAAAGTCTTCTGCCTCAGTCCTCTCATACATAAAATGGGAATGAAAACAGCACCTGGCCCATAAGACTGAGATAGTCAAAGACTTCACCAGACAGCCTAATTATTTACTTCATTATTTTTTCAAATACTGTCGTTTAGATACAGACTGAAGAATTGCTTTAGGCCACTCTCTCTTTAGTAGCCTCAAATGAGTCTTACTTTCCTTTAGACACATCAACCTATCTGACCAATTATGCTCAAAGTAAAATCATATGGCAGAACAACTCTGAGCAAAGTGTTCTAGCCTTGCAGACTAAAATGATGACAAGTAGTATATATTTTTAGCTCCTCTTGCAGTTTGGAAGGATCATCCACACTTTAGGGAGGTTAAAGATTTAGCTTTGTAAATCTATGGTAGGCAATAGATTTAAAAATCATGAACAATGTTTTTGACATATAGATAATTTTTTGGTCCTAGTCTGCCTTACCTTTTTCAGAATATTCTAATTCCTCATGGTGACTTAATATGTTATGATGTCCCCTAGAATTCTGGACTTACCTGACGGGTACTAGCAGACAGAAAACCCTTCAAGTAACATTAAAATCTGTCTGAGAAAATGGCTATTTTGGGTAATGGTGAGATGGTAATCAACTTTACTGCCTCTTTGAAAGGTATAAGCTGCATATAGATTGCCTACTGGAGGATTGGAAAGACTCCAGACCATTCTTATAAATCCTCCTTCCTAATTCTTGGTTTTCGTTAAAGGTAGGAAGAGAAACAGGTGATTTCAGCCACTAGGTGGCAGTGAAGCTTCTTGTAAACTTCTTCCTGTTTTTATTGAGCTGTGCGCACCAAACTCTAGATTCATTTCTTCTACAATTAAAAAAGATTTATTTATACCCACTGGAAATGTTGACAATAGCCTGAAATTAGTAAATTTTTCTATGTCAAATAGGCGAAGTGCAAATGTTAGTTTTTATCATCCCAAATATGTTATTTTATAAAAATGTATAACATTTTCATCATATTGTATACACATATTAAAATCAGTAGTTCTCCATACATATCTCAGAACATTTATGACATATATATATGTATATATATAGTGTTCATTGGAATTCAAGAAAAATTTCAGAAAAAGTATTAAGTCTTAGAATGTCATGAGCTAAAATATGAAATAAGATATTAGAAAATAATAGGAAAACATAAGATTATCATAGTTGAAACATTATATTCTAAGCCCAAGAAAATCGACTAAAAATGTCAATTATTTAGTGTTCAGGTAGGTGGCTAATTTCAAGTAAATATATATATAAAACTATATATATATATATATGTATATATATATATATATACACACATAACTATATAAAACTACACATTTTCTTCATTACAGAATTATCAAAAAGTGACAGTTAAAAATGACCTTGGGGCACCTGGGTGGCTCAGTCGGTTGAGCATTTGACTCTTGATTTTGGCTCAGTCCATGATCTCACGGTTGGTGGGATCAAGCCCTACATCCGGCTCTGCACTGACAGCGTGGAGCCTGCTTGGGATTTTCTCTATCCATCTGTCTCTGCCCTTACCCCCTTCTCTCTTTCTCTCTTAAAATAAACATTTTTGGTGGGGTGCCTGGGTGGCTCAGTCGGTTGAGTGTCTGACTTCAGCTCAGGTCATGATCTCACAGTCCATGAGTTCGAGCCCCACATCGGGCTCTGTGCTGTCAGTTCGGAGCCTGGAGCCTGCTTCAGATTCTGTGTCTCCCTCTCTTTCTGCCCGTCCCCCACTCACGCTCTGTCTCTATCAAAAAATGAATAAACATTAAAAATTTTTTTAAATAAACATTTTTTAAAATGACCTCATAAACATTAAAATAAAATAATTCGTAACATTAATATTTTCAGTATTTAATGAAGAAAGTTATAAAACTTTACTGGGAGATACAAAAGAAGGCCTTAAAAGTACAGAAATAAACCATGTGTAGGATTAAAAAGACCAATATTGTCAATATCATATTTTTCCCTAAATCAATGTATAAGATTAACACAATTATAATTACTAAGTATTCATGTCATTTGATAAAATCATTCTAGTTCATACTAATAAATAACTGAACTGGTTTCAAGACAATTTGAGGAAGGATAGCAATGAGGATACTTATTTAATAGATATTAAAATGTACCATAGATTTATAATAATTAAAACAACTTGCTCTGGAAGGAATCTCAAAGGCATTATGTTGAATGAAAGAAGTCATGCTTAAAAGGCTACTTACTGTGCACAAACTAAAGGGCAACCTATGGAATGGGAGAAGATATTTGCAAATGACATATTGGATAAAGTTAGTAACCAAAATATATAAAGAATTTCTACAACTCAACACCAGAAAAGCTAATGATCCAATTACAAAATGGGCAGAAGACATGAATAGACATTTTTCCAAAGAAGCCCTGCATATGGCTAACAGACACAGGAAAAGATGTTCAACATCACTCATCAACACGGAAATGCAAATCAAAACTGCAACGTGATACCACCTCACACCTGTCAGAACGACTAAAATCAATAGTACAGGAAATATTAGGTGCTGGTGAGGATGCAGAGAAAGGGGAACCATTCCTCTTGCACTGTTGGTGGGAATGTAAACTGGTGCAGCCACTCTGGAAGACAACATGGAAGTTCCTTAAGCAGTTAAAAATAGAACTACCTTAGGATCCAGCAATCAATCATACTACTAGGTATTTACCCAAAGGATACAAAAACACTATTTCAAAGGTAAAGATACACCCCAATGTTTACAGCAGCGTTATTTATGATAGCCAAATTATGGAAATAGCCCAAATGTCCATCAACTGGTGAAGGATAAAGAAGAAGTGTTAGATATATACAATGGAATATTATTCAGCCATAAAAAAGAATGGAATCTTGACATTTGCAATGACATGGATAGAGTGAGAGTATTTTGCTAAGTAAAATAAATTAGAGAAAGACAAATGCTATATGATTTCACTCATGTGTAAAATTTAGGAACAAAACAAATGAGCAAAGGGAAAAAAAGAGAGAGGCAAACCAAGAAACAGACTCCTATCTATAGAGAATAAACTGATGGTTACCAAGGGAGAGGTGGGGGGATGGATCAAATAGGTGATGGGGATTAAGGAGTGCACTTGTGCTGAACAAGTGTTGTATCAAAACGTTGAATCACTATATTGTACACTTGAATTTAATATTATACTGTATGTTAACTGACTAGAATTTAAATAAAAACTTAGAAACAACAATAACAAAAGAGTATTTACAGCCACAAATGTCCTCCTTGCCCAGCTCAGTGGATGGCTGCCATGTCTATTCTCACCCCAGCAGAAATCTGGGGTTTTATTCTGTGCAGAAGTCTCTGATCTGCAGGACACCAGGAACATACCTTAATCCTAACCTTACTTTAACCTTAACCTTAAACTTAACCTTACCCTTAACCTTACCCTTAAACTTAACCTTAAACTTAACCTTAAACTTAACCTTACCCTTAACTTTAAACCTAACGATTACCTGAATGATAACTCCCCCAAGCCCCTAATCCCCAACACTAAACCTAACCCTAACCTAACCCTCTGGAGAAATCTCTGAACTGCAGGATACCAGGAACATACTGTCACCCTGGTCCTAATCCTGACCCTAACTCTAACCACATATCTGGAGGGAAAAAAATGACATGGTGTATACATACAATGGAATATCACTCAGCCATAAAAAATAATGAAATTGTGCCATTTGCAAGGATGTGGGTGGAGCTAGAGAGTATTATGCTAAGAGAAATAAATCAGTCAGAGGAAGACAAACACCATCTGATTTCACTCATACGTGAAATTAAAGAAGCGAAACAAACAAGCATGGGGGAAAAAAGAGGCAAACTAAGAAATAGACTCTGAACTATGGAGAACAAACTGATGGTTACCAGAGGGGAGGTAGGTGGGAGGATGGATTAAATAGGTGATGGGGATTAAGGAGGGCACTTGTGATGAGCACAAGGTATTGTGTGGAAGTGTTGGGTCACCATATTGTACACCTGAAACTAATATTATGCTATATGCTAACTAACTGGAAATAAAACAAAAACATTTTATTTTTTTTTTTTTTTAATTTTTTTTCCCAACGTTTATTTATTTTTGGGACAGAGAGAGACAGAGCATGAACGGGGGAGGGGCAGAGAGAGAGGGAGACACAGAATCGGAAACAGGCTCCAGGCTCCGAGCCATGAGCCCAGAGCCTGACGCGGTGCTGGAACTCATGGACTGCGAGATTGTGACCTGGCTGAAGTCAGACGCGTAACCGACTGCTCCACCCAGGCGCCCCAACAAAAACATTTTAAAAAGGCCATTTACTATATGAGTTCACTTACATGACAGTCTAGAAAAGGCAACCTAGGTACAAAAAAACAGATCCTATTATCAGAGCCAGAAGTTAGGAGAGAAGAATAGACCACAAAGGGGCACAGGGGAATTTGAGGGTTGAGGACATTTTCCTATAACCTCATTGTGTCGTTACATGGCTATGCATTTGTCAAAACTCACAAAATTGTATACTAAAGACAGTGATTTTTTTCTTCTATTTGTAAACCGTATTTAAAAACAAAAAAGCTTGATACTGGTACAAAGAATTGATTATAGACTTTTCAGGGGTATCAATCACCCCTACCCCATGTAGGCCCCATGAATCAATTTATCAGCGGACTCAGAAAAAAAGAAGAGACAAATATTGGTGTTATTACTGAAAAATTTGTTTTGGACTTACAACCATGTACCATAGTACTGTTCATGCCACAGCAGAACTGCAAATTTAGTTCACTCTTTCCATCCATGGGCTGTAAACTTTCTGAAACCCTAGATGAGCCTTCTGGCACACTGTGCTCACAACATATGTGAAGGATGGTTGGAGGCACTGTGTCTGGGGCACTCAGTAATAAAGTTAATACACATTAAGTAGGGATTATGTACTAAATGTACTTTTCCAGCACCAAAGAGCAGTTACCCAGGCACTCAGCTAAATAGCAATGTGAGGCATCATCTGTGTGCATTTTCCACGTACAGATTCCCAACAAAAACTACAAGTATAATAGCAACACTAATAATGTATTTTGTAAAGATTAAAAACACACTCGGGTGCCAGGGTGGCTCAGTCTGTTAAGCATCTAACTCCTGATTTCTACCAAGGTCATGATCTCAAAGTTCGTGATTTTGAGTCCGGAGTTAGACTCTGAACTGACATTGTGGAACCTCTTGGGATTCTCTCTCTTTCTCTCTCTGCCTTTTCCCCACTCATTCCCTTTCTCTCTCTCTCTGTCTTAAAATACATAAATAAACTTTAAAAACATGCCAAAATTATAAAAGAAATGTATAAAGAAGTTTTTATAGATAGAGAAGCTAAGTAGATAATTTATTCATTTTTTCAAATTTGCATTAGAAACAGTAGTGAAGAGAAGATTTTTTTTAAGTTCATTTATTTATTTTGAGAGAGAGAGAAAGGAGAGAGCATGAGTGGGGGAGGAGCAGAGAGGGAGAAAACGAGACTCCCAAGCAGACTCTGCACTATCAGCAAAAAGCCCAAAGTAGGGCTCCATCTCACAAACAGTGAGATTACGACCTGAGCCGAAATCAAGAATCAGACCCTTAACCCACTGAGCAACCCAGGTGCCCCAGTGAACAGAGGATTTAAATGCATGTCTTCCAGAATGGAGATGTCATGCTTTAACCATTGATGATGACAGAAGAGGGGTTTCCTATCTAACAATTACATCTACTGTTTCCTTATACAGAACTTGAAATACATTAAAAGTTTATTCCTTAATAATGTCCACAACAAAAGATTGCCTCTTTGGAAGCATCATCTACAAAGTGGGTTTTGAATTTATATGTCGAGTTCTTATCTTCTTAATGGCTGCTTTTACTTCTTGATTCCTTAATGTATAAATAATAGGATTTAAGAGAGGTGTGAAAATTGTATAAAACACAGAAAGAATTTTATCTACAGAGTATCTGCTGAAGGGCCATACATAGATAAAGACACATGGGGCAAAGAAGAGAGTCACAACCGTGATGTGTGCCGAGAGAGTGGAGAAGGCCTTGGCGGAACCACTAGCAGCACGGTGCCTGACCGAGTGTATGATGACCGTGTAGGAGACAAGCAAGAGGAGGAAGCAGACCAGGGACAGGAGGCCACTGTCAGCAATGACCAGCAGTTGTAGCATGTAGGTATCCTTGCAGGCGAGTTTGATCACAAGGGGAAGGTCACAGAAGAAGCTGTCCACCACGTTGGGACCGCAGAAGGGCAAATTCAACATGAAAGCCATTTGACTAGATGAGTGCACAAATCCAACTGTGTAGGAGGATAGCAGCAGCCCACCAAGCACTCGGGGGTTCATGATGGACATGTAATGGAGGGGTTTGCATATGGCAACGTACCTGTCTATTGCCATGGCTACAAGCAACATCATCTCACTCCCACCTAGGAGGTGCATGAAGAACATCTGAGAATAACATCCCCACCAAGAGATGGTCTTCTGCTTTCGGAGGAAATCCACAATCATCTTAGGGGTAGCAAAAGAAGCCAGGATCATATCAATACAGGAGAGGTTGATAAGCAGAAAATACATTGGTGTGTGAAGGCGTGAGTCAAAGGTCACGGTGACCAAGATGAGGAGGTTTCCTAACACAATCCCAGCATAGACCATAGAGAATCCTAGGAAGAATAAAATCTGAAGATTCTGAGATTTGGAAAGTCCCAGCAAAATGAACTCAGACACCACTGAATGGTTCACCCTTTCCATGTTATCAGCTTTATGTCATCATAATCAAAATGAGTAAGAATTGTGGGCAGAAAAGTTGTGTTTACACAAAGGATGGTTCATGTTGTTGTCTAATTTTAATACTCAGACAGGTGAACTTAAAGCACCTCCCACTTTTGGGAAATTTTATTGGTCAGTGATATTATAAATGGCCCAGAGCAGCATTCCAAACAGTAAGAAGAATTCAGACTATACATTTCTGAAAGACAAAAATAAAAACAGCACATGAAATCACAATCATATAGACTGTGAACTTGGATTCCAAAGCCTCAATACGACACCTAGCTGAGTTACTCATTGGGCAACATATGACGAGTATCTCCTTTTGAGGGTTATGTTTCCTCGTCAGTAAACAAACAAACAAAAAATCAAACTCCATTATATTGAATGCCTCTTTGTGCTATAAAGATCTCAATAAATAAGATAAGGATCATGGTGGGTTCCACATTCACAGAATATTATTGAGTTTCTTAACCTGGAAATGATAAATGTAGAAAATATAGCAAGGATTCTAGAGACCCATACTTTGAAAGAGATTCTGGTAAAGAACAATTAATTAATGTCTTAAATTAAGTCTTCCTTATTAGTTTTTAGGTCCTGAAGAAAAGCACATCTTCTCTTTCCTGCTCCATTCTTGCATGAATCCCTCACAGCTTATGCTAATACCAGCGATGGTCACTGCACATTAGTAGAGTCAAACCATGAATTTACATATGTATACATAATATATATATGGCAAATATAATTCATTCACTCAAAATTTAACATTATTCACCTCAAATGCCTCTTCTGTAATTTTAAGCAGGATATACCAAGGATGTAGAAAGTCCCCAGCCAAATGGAACTGAATTTATTTTCTTTTCAGTGTGTATTCGTTCATTCATTTGTTTAGTGCTATACAGAGGACCACTGGTTAGCTTGTGCGTGTTTACTTATCACAGCTTCAAAACGATAAAATGAGGTAATTGAGATAACTGACTGATGTGGGTAATAGAAATACCATTCTTTCAACACAGTCATCTAAATTTATACCATAGCTTTCCCATCAGCCCATCCTTATAACAACACTGGTTTTGTTGGCTTTGTTCTTAAAAAAATATTTTCAACCATAATAGTTCCTCGTTATCTAGGTTCTTAAAAAGCTCCTGCAGTAATTAAAGCCTTCCTTTTGTGCCATTGTTTTTTACCAGAGCGGGGAAAATACTTTCATAGGAAAGTGCCTCATGTGAATCCCAGGAATAGCCTTGCATCTCCTTTTCCCATATTGCCATCAATTTCCTGCAATTTATGCTCCCAATCATCAGAAACAGAAGGAAGAAGCATCATAATGCTGTACACTCTGTTTCTCTGAGGCAATCCCATGGGTACATTTATCCAACTGGGGATGTATTTTTCCTACATAGACATATCCTCTGGCCAAGTTCTTACTCTGAGAAACTTGGATTGACACAAATTTGGTACTAAGCCACATTAAGTACATAAAGTTATTTCCATGTTTAGAAAAGTTGTATCTTCTTTCAGTTTTATGGGTAATATTTAAAATATCCACACTACGCTTTTTGAAATCTCATTTTTAAAACTGCATTTGAGGAGAACAGGATAGACTTCAAATATACATGAAATAGTTTATACACATTCTTGCATATTACTAATATTTATTGAAGGAGTGAATGAATGAATAAAACATATATGAATATTCAGGATCTACATTAAAATCAGTGTTAAAGCAAAATCCATGTAAATTAGGAATTTTAAGCATATTTACTTTTAAATGTCAAATTGGATGTTGAAGCATTTTTAAACAGAAACAGAATAACCATTCCAATAAAATTGTTAGAAGTACGTATTTTTCCCTAATTTATTTTTGAAAAGGATCAAAGTAGCTTATGTGAATGGAAAAGAAAACATGGTACACAGAGCAGCAGGATATAACAATCTATTTCCTGGGTAAACAATCTATTTCCTGGATATCCTCTGAGAATAGTAATATACACATTAGTACAGTGTGTGTGTGTGTGTGTTCTTTGTGTGTTGTGGGCACTAGTATATGTTTACATTTATATGCTTTTTATTAAAACCATAGTGTTCAATGCTATTTATTGAAAGAATAGTGTTCACATGTATAGTTATTTTCCTTGGGTTTATCAATACATTAAAAATACATTTCTAAGAGCACATGAAAATCCAAATCATTTTATGGCTATATAAAATTGCATTTTATTGATGATGCATAATGTAATTACCCCACAAATATAGTTTACTTTTAGGAATTGAACATTACTCATAAGAATTCTGTTTTCATCCTATCAGTGTCTCCTTAAAAAAACAACAATTACCTAACTCCCTTATCAATACCCAAGTTCACCTAGTCCTTCACAATCAGCCTCTCATGTACTCTAAATATCCAGTATTGTTTTCTTATAGTGCCAAAATACAACTTCTGTTTTGGTAAAAAAACAAATTTGTGGTTTTCTGTATTCCCCGTCCATTTCTTTTTTCTATCCGTACATGTTTTCTTCTTTTTGGGTAGACAAATCCTGTCCATATAGCCATATCCTTCAGGACACCTTGAGGCCTCTCTTTTATAAAACCCATACCAATTTCCAGTGTATTTACGGTCCATTTCATGTGCTCTACCATTTACTTATTCACTAGGTATACCATGTGCATTAGGTGTAAATATTCTGAAATTGAAGGAACACTAGAATAAGAGCTATGGAAATTTGTTCTAACCCAAGGTCTCTCATTTTTGGTGTTGTGATTCTTCTTTCCCCAGATCACTTTTAAGCTCCTTGAAAATAGATCAATTATTCTTATATTCTCCATAATAGATGTTACAAGGGTCATCAATAGAGATGTTGATGAAGTGAGTGAAAGCTGACAGATATTTAAAGAGAAAAACTTTGGAATAATGCATTAGTGATAACTGTAGAAAAGATAGGTTTATTCAAAGTCAAAGAATTTTTCTACTTTTTATGTTTTTTTCTGCTTTGATAGTGTAACTTGCACCAATCTGTAATATTTGTTTAAAGCACATTTTTACATATTAGTTTTTACTCTAAACCATAGACATAGACACACATGCATACACATTCTCCCACACACTCCCTACAAGTGTAGAAGAGGCAAGGGGTGACAGAGTAAAAAGAAAAATTTTATGTTTTCAAGGGAATCATTTTGATTATCTGCCCAGCATCCCCCCTTCCCATAGAAACAAAGTTCTTTAGCTTTCTTCTTACTGTAAACAACTTTCAAACTGTTCTAAAATGGCTGAGGAGAAAGATATATCAACAGCATTTTATAAAAAACAAATGAAATCAACATTTGATTCTTAATTCTAAGACACAGACTCACCGTGCAGAAAATATAGTTGAGCTGAGTATTAGAAGTAGAAATTTAATCACAGATCACAGGCATCATATTACGAAGAAAAAAGACAAATTGTGATTGATCTACAAGTTGCTTGATCTACAGAGCACAATCTGTCAAACTACTTGAGAATATATGAGTAATTTATTCCATTAAAATGAATGTTTAAAAAGTTTTGTAATCTTAACACAGAAGAATATGAAATAAAATCTATTATGGCTTAGTTTTGCCAAAAGTCATATTCTTGTCCACATGATACTAGTCATCTGAGCTGATATTTGTTGTTTGTTTGCTTAACAGAACAGGATAAATTGAAGTGTTAGGTGTAGTAGGTTTATAAGCACAGGGAATAACACATTTCTTTGGAAAAAAGAAAAAAAGCAAAGATTTCATTCAGCTACCTACTTCTTGAGGCGTCACCATTTGGCATGGATTGGAAATGCTCTCAAATGTATATTAGTAATGATATGGACATTATGAAGTTTGATATGAAAATTCTTTAATAAATGGAAAATAGTATCACTTGAAGTATATCAAAGTGTACTCAATTATTTAATTTGCCCCATACTGTCACACTTATAAGGAAAATATGCTGTATTTGTATGACAACTAGAATGATAATGCCTTCTAGAATTCTCTAATGTTATAATGGTGTTCACCTAAAAAACTTTTCACATTTGACTCTACCTATGAACAACGGGATTGAAACTCAGTATCTAGAAATGGTTCTATATTTTTTAATGTATGTTAAAGCTTCCCCTACAACTTACCAGTTTTACAGTGTTTCAGAGCATTACTTGAGTCAGACACATTGAAACCTGGAGAGGTTCTCTTTCCAAAAATAATAGTATTTCCCTAAAATAATGACAAATGTTAATATTTTCTCTATTTTCTCCATAAAGAGTCATATATATTGAGAGGGTAGTAATATAGATGTGATGTATTTTGAGACCTAACAATACCCAACTGATGAAAATACCAATGGGAATTATTAAAGATGCCATGTTGTTTCCCCTGAATGACAACAGAGAAAACTTTTTATGGCATTGCACACTTATAGAAATTGACATGTTTTACTATCAACAACAGTTAAGCAGAGGACTATAAAACCACTATCAGGTCTGGAATGTTCCAAAATGAAAAATTACTTGAAGAGTATTAAAAAAGGTCAATCACAAACACATAGCTACCTTTTACTGTATATTACACTTATGCCTGGCATTATTATAAGCATAACTGGGTCTATCAAAACAGAAGATATAAAGATATAAAGCTGGGGAACTGCAGTCTGCCCATTTCCTTAGTCCCACCTCTGGTTCTAAGAAATGTTTCCTGTGGAGTATCTCCTTGGCTCTCTTTCATATCCACGTGAAAAATATATCTATCCTTGGGGCGCCTGGGTGGCGCAGTCGGTTGAGCGTCCAACTTAGCCAGGTCACGATCTCGCGGTCCGTGAGTTCGAGCCCCGCGTCGGGCTCTGGGCTGATGGCTCAGAGCCTGGAGCCTGTTTCTGATTCTGTGTCTCCCTCTCTCTCTGCCCCTCCCCCGTTCATGCTCTGTCTCTCTCTGTCCCAAAAAAATAAATAAACGTTAAAAAAAAAATTTAAAAAAAAATCTATCCAATATATTAGCCATATGTTCATGCCTCTTTCCATGCCTATTTAAAGTAACATTGAATTTCTGTTTCTGTGTTTAATGAGACCACTGTTCCAAATGTGATATGAAATGTGATATAGCCAGATAATCCAATGTTCCTTTGGTCCCTTTTGTAGATTAGTAAAAGCAAAGTGCCTTTCTTGATCAGAGGAACTGTTCCACATGAAATACACTGATAGACTCTCCAATATTATAAACCTTTAATTGTATTTTCACTGGCTGCTTCTGTAAGATTGGTAAGAAACCATGCATCACAGCCATTACCTCAGGAAATCAGTGGGTGAGCCCTAATGAACTGATGGAGCCAACTGCTCTGTCCCAGAGAACCCTGAGGTGGCTGGACAGATTGAAAGAATAGGTCCTGGCTGGGTTTGCCAACATTATTGCTAAACAAACTTGGATAAACTCATTGCAAGAGAAAACAATAACTCAAGAGATAAGGGTTTAGAAAAGAGGGAAAATTTTAGTTCCAGGTGCCTATATCTGTGTGAACTGGTAGGCTCAAGCCTTAACAACTGAGCTCTCTGCTTGCAAGGTGGACACCTAGAATTTTTTAGGACAGGTTTAGGGGGTTACATGCAGGAGAGAAGGCAGGAAGCATGTGATCACAGATGAGGTCAGTATATGTTTAGCCCCTGATCATGAGAAAGGAAGGGGATATGGGGGGATGTCTTCTAGGCATTCCATTGCTATCAGGGCTTTTCTGATAAAGGGACTGAAATATTTCATTCATTGTCAATGTTCTAATAAAGTGTGATATAACTGTTGGGGTCTATAGTTGAGCAAGAAGTCTCACTAACAAAAGGATAACCAAATCCTAGAGCTGAGTAGGTGTCAGTTCTACTGAATCCCTGTTTTTAGACCACTGGGGCTTCTGGAAGGAGTCCAGTATGATTTATTTTCTGGCTTTGTGCAGACCCTTGACTTCAGAGAAATCTGTCTAAACTCATCAGTAGGTGGTTTCTTCCTATGGATGCTGAGTTAAGCCCACAGTGTTCACACTAATGGCTTCCGTGGGTATGAGAGAAGTATGCCTACCTTTTCTCTGTTTGGATATTTCCATGTCATTTTATTTCATTATCCTCAGTAGCTAGTTCAGGAATCCCTAAACCATTTGACATAAACCTCAACATTCCAATCTCCTGGCTCAGCACCAGGACTTTTTTGGGTGGTTTCTGTATGATTTGTCTTAATCTTCCTCTAAGTTCCCATAAATGTTTACATGACTGAATGCTGGAAGTGAGAGTAGTTTTATTTTCCAATTACCTAGAGCCAGTATACTTGCCCCTATAGCAAGACCCCTGGCTTAAGAGACTATCAACATCTAAAGGTGTCATTGGCCCATGAACCTAATTCCTCCTGCAATGCTAAGTAAGGTTACTTGACAGCATCCACCATACAGATTTCCTCTTCCTCAGTTTTACTGTCTTCAGGACTTAAAGTGGTTGATTTACAAACAATAACATGGCCTTCATTTTGCAAACTACATCAATAAGCAAGGAGCATGTTTTAATTTGACCAAGAGGGAATAAAATGGTTTAAACCTGGGCCGTCCAAGTTATTAGCCACTATACATACATGGTTATTTTAGCTAACTACTTTGTTTTTCTTTCCTTCTTTCCTTCCTTCCTTCCTTTCTTCCTTCCTTCTTCTTTCTTTCATTCGGTTGTTCTGTCTTTCCAGCCCCATTTTCTCTCTTTCATGGTTCTAGAGTTTATATTATACAAATTTAAATTATCACATTCTAGTATCTTCAAATAATATTATTCCATTTCACATATAACATACTGAACTTCTCTACTGCTTCTCCCCTTTGTACTATATTATTATGTCATCATTTTATTTGTACATATTATAAATGCAATAAATTGTCATTACAGCTTTATTTAATATTTCTGATGGCCATGAAATATGTAATCGTTATTTTGCTTGAAAATGTCTTTATTTCACCCTTAATTTTGGTATAGAATTCTAGTTTGAGAGGGTTTTTTCTTTTCATATTTTAAAGATACTTTGCATAGTTTCTGAAAAGAGTCTAGAGTTATCAATTTTTTGTTCTTTTGTATAAAATGTATCTTTTTTTCTCTGACAGATTTTAATATTTTATAAATTGCTCATTTTCAGCAATTATTGTATGTCTTGAAGTGATTTTCTTTTTTGTTTTTCCTGAGGCATTCAAATCTAATTTTGTTCTGTGAATTTATACTTTTTATTAGAGTTCTTTAAACATTATTTCTTCAAATTTTTTTCCTGTCATCTCTAAATCCAATACCACATGTGTTAAATCATTTGACATTTTTCATAGGTCACTGAGGCTCTGTTAATTTTTTCCACAAATGTTTTAGCTTCTGCTTTAGCTTAAATTGTTTCTATTTTATTTTGTTTTTAACTTAAAAAATTTTTTTTCTTTAATGTTTACTTATTTTTGAGAGAGAGAGAGACAGTGAGAGAGACAGAATGTGAGCAGGGGAGGGGCAGAGAGAGAGGGTGACACAGAATCCAAAGCAGGCTCCAGGCTCTGAGCTGAGCTCCAGGCTCCAGCACAGAGCTCATCATGGAACTCGAATTCAGAAATGGCGAGATCATGACCCAGGCTGAAGTCAGACAATTAACCGACTAAACCACCCAGGTACCCCTTTTCTTTTTAACTTTTTAAAAACTATTTATTTATCTTGAAAGTGGGGGGAGGGACAGAATGAGAGGGAGACGAGAGAATCCCAAGCAATCTCAATGCTGTCAGCTCAGAACTCCACATAGGGCTCAGTCTCAGAAACAGCAAATTCATAACCTGAGCCGATATCAAGAGTTGGACGTTTAACTGACTGAGTCACCCAGGTGCTCCAAACTGTATCTATTTTCTATCCAGGGATTTTTGTTGTTGATGTTCCTTTGTCCTTCAAATGGATTTTTTTGGTTTCTATATTGTATTTTGTAGCCCTAAAATTTCCATTTGATTTTTTTTAATATTTCTATTTTTTTTTCTCATGTTTATGTCATCCTGTAAATTCCCTGATTATTTAAAAAATGACTATTTTAGGGTTATATATAGGGACGGAGATCCAACATGGCAAAGTAGAGGAAACTGAAGTTCTCTCGTCCCTCAAACACAGCAGAGTTGAGGCCAAAGGACTTTGAATTCCAAGAATCCAGGCTATGACGTGACAGAGACATCTTCAGGGGCCCACAGGGACAAACTGGCAGGCCATAGGTGTGTGAATGCAAACTGGGAGAGATAAAACGGGCAGTGTAGACATGGATAGGAAGGATCCCCTTGTGCAGAGAGCCAAAGGGAAGAGAAAGAGAGATTGTGGAAGTATTTATATGGACAAGAGAAAAACCACAGACCGAGAGGGAGAAAGATCCAATCTCGAACTGCAGGGCTTTCCCTGGAGTGGGGCCGGCTGCCCTGTTTGCGCACCTGGGGAGGAGGGGAGCCAGCCCAGGGCTCAGTAACTAGTCCAGAGACACAGTCTGCAGAGGGAGAAAGCAATCCTCTGCCTGGAGTGCTGTGGGAAGAAGTTATATAACCGGCCAAAGGAGTGGCACTTCCCCGAAACCGGGCCAAGGGAGTAGGAACCTTAAAGACATCAGGGTTTAAGTCCCAACTGAGTCCCAGGGAAGCGCAGGAGTCAGCGGAGAGGGACAAACTGCCTCATTCAGGCCCACTGCACTGTGAGGACAGCCTGAACAGAATGCTTTGGGACAGCCGGTCCTTGGAGGAGAGACTGGGGTGTCACTTTTCTCCCTATCACCAACAAGGTATGGATGGCTTCAGGGAATGAACAGCGGGCCCACAGTGGAGGCAGGACCAGCCTACACCAAACACACCCCTCCTTGCCTGGTAACTGTGTATCTACTGGAGTAGGATTGACGCCAATGAAACAGACAGTCACTCCTCGAGAACAGTGCTGCCATTAGTTCCAGGGAGCCCAGCGGTTTTGGATTTTCTGATTTAACTCTTGGACAATTCTTATTATATATATATATGTGTATATATATATATATACACATATATATATATGTATCATATATATATACATATATTTATAAATATATACATACATTTATATATATATATACATATAATATATATGTGTGTGTGTATATATATATAATTTTTTTCCTTTCCTCCTTATTTCTTCACTCCTCTGGTCTGGTTATTCTGGTTGTTGGTTTGTTTAACCAGACATATTTAATCTATTCTCTTTATACCTGTTCTGTATCTCCTTCTGTATTTTCCTCTTGCTTTCTCTCTCTCTCTCTCTCTCTCTCTGGATTAAGCTGTATAGTTTCTCTTCCTGGTCAATTTTCTTTTCTTTTCTTTTTCCTCACCCAGGTCACTTCTCTCTTTGTATGGGATAAGTCCTCTTCCATCAACACCACCTCCACCTGTTGTTTGGTTGTTGCTGGTGTTTTGGGTTTTTGTTTTGTTTTTATTTTGTTTTTGTTTTTTCTTTGTTTTTTTGTTTTCTTTTCCAGGGTTACTTCAACAAACAAATCAAGGCACACCTGGTGTAGGGCCTGAAACATCATTACAAGTAGGAAGATAAAGCAACCAGACTCACAACAACAGACAGCTAGTAACACACTCTAACAAACACCTACTGAAAGGCTAGGCCCTAGACAATGTATGACCCCTCTTTAATACAGTAGTGCTCACAGGTGCAGGACACATAACAAGTTTTTAAAACACATAAGGGACAGAAAACTAGCCAAAATGATGAAATGGAAGAACTCTTCTCAAAAGAAATTCCAGGAAGAAATGACAGCTAAAGAATTGATCAAGACAGATATAAACAATATAACTGAACAAAAATTTAGAATAATAGCATAAGATTAATAGCTGGGCTTGAAAAAAGCATAGAAGACAACAGAGTATATTCCTGCAGAGATCAAGGAACTAAAAAATAGTCATGATGAATTTAAAAATGCTGTAAATGAGGTGCAAAATAAACTAGAGGCAGTGACAGCAATGATTGAAGAGGCAGAGGGGAGAATAAGTGAAATAGAAGATAAAATTAGGGGAAAAAAGGAAGCTGGGAGGGATAAAAAAAATTCTAGAACACGAGGGGAGAATTAGAGAACTAAGTGATTCAATGAAATGTAATAATACCCATATCATAGGAGTTCCAGAAGAAGGAGAGAGAAAGGGGCAGAAGGTGTGCTTGAACAAATCATAACTGAGAACTTTCCCAATTTGGGGAAGGAAATAGATTTTGAAATCCAGGAGGCACAGAGAACTCCCTTCAGATTTAATAGGAATCGATCTTCTGCAGGACATATAATAGTGAAACTTGAAAAATATGAAGATAAAGAGAGAACTCTGAAAGTAGCTAGGGACAAACAGTTCTTAACCTACAAGGGTAGACACATAAGGGTAGTAGCAGACCTATCTACTGAAACTTGTCAGGCCAGAAGGAAGTGGCAGGAAATATTCAATGTGGTGATTAGGAAAAATATGCAGCCAAGAATCCTTTAACCAGCAAGGCTGTCATTTATAATAGGAGAGAGGAAAGTTTTCCCAGACAAACAAAAACTGTAGAAGTTCATCACCACAAAACCAGCCTTACAAGAGATCCTAAGGGGGAATTCTGTGAGTGGAATGTTATATGGCAAAGAACAAAAAGAACCAGAGACATCACTACAAGCATGAAACCTGCACATAACACAATAACTCTAAATCTATATCCTTATATTTGCATTTATTATTGATCTAATGGGATATATCAGTGGTTCACAACCAAGGGACATTTGGTAACATTGGGGGACCTTTTTGGGTGTCAGGGCTACTACTGGATGTAATGGATAGAGGCTATGAATGCAGCTACATATCATACAATGCTCAAGGCAATCTCCCACAAAAGAGAGTTATCAAGCCTAAAATGTCAATTGTGCCAAAACAATACCATACATTGTGAATATTACATTATTGTGTTTTTCATATATTTTGAAAATAAGAGACTTGTTAGAAATACATATTTGAAATGTCTTCTCTAGTATATGAACCTTTTAATTTTCTTTCTTTTTTTTTTAGTTTTTCTTTAAATTCCAGTTAGGTAATAACAGTGTAATATTAGTTTCAGGTGTAA
The DNA here is from genome assembly GCF_014898765.1 of Herpailurus yagouaroundi. Lineage (NCBI taxonomy): Eukaryota > Metazoa > Chordata > Mammalia > Carnivora > Felidae > Herpailurus > Herpailurus yagouaroundi. The sequence continues at coordinate 198,948 of NW_024412532.1, forward strand.
AGTGATTCAACACTTCCATATATAACACTTGGTGTCCATCACAACAAATGTGCTCCTTAATCCCTATTGCCTATTTCACCCATCCCCCCCTATCCACCTCCACTCTGGTAACCACCAGTTTGTTCCCTGTAGTTAAAAGGTTTTCTTGGTGGGGTGCCTGGGTGGCTCAGTCAGTTAAGCATCCGACTTCAGCTTAGGTCATGATCTCATGGTTTGTGAGTTTGAGCCCTGCATTGGGCTCTGTGCTGACACCTCAGAGCTTGGAGCCTGCTTCAGATTCTGTGTCTCCCTCTCTCTCTCCCCTCCCCTGCTCATGCTCTGTCTCTCTCTGTCTCAAAAATAAATAAAACATTAAAAGGTTTTCTTGGTTTTCCTCTCTCTCCTGGCAAGTACTCATAAGCATTGGACACTAGGAGGTAAACTGATACTTCACAACAGGAAATATTCAAAAAATTAATAACCATATGAAAAAATGTTCTACATTATGAACAACCAGGGAAATATAAGTTAAGCCACAGTGAGGATTATAATTTACCTAACAAAATTGCTAAAATTAAAAAGTCTTGACAATACCATAGTCTGGTAAGGATGTAGAACAACTAGACCTCTTCACATTGCCTGTGGAAGTGTAAATAGGTACAACCACATTGGAGTCCTCTGGTAGTTTCTAAAAGACATGCCTACCCTATTACCCAGTAATTCCACTCCAAGGTATGTATCCAAGAGAAATGAGTGCTTATGTCCATAAGAAATATACAAGAATGACTATAGCAGCGTTGGACATAATACATAAGCCCCATTAATAAGTGTTATTTTCCTAAGTGTCTAAGCTACAAATGTATGAAGTAATCAATGAATGAAGTAATCAATTCAGAGATGACAACAATAAAGTATTTTTGGACACTACTGACCAACCTGTTTACTGAAATATTAGCATGATTAGGCAAAATAGGTGGTTGTACAGGCCATTAGTTGACTTCATAAACACAGGCAGTCCAATGTGAGAAAGAAGAAATTGGTCAGCTGTTGTTTAACAAGGAAGAGATCAAGTAAACGATAGCAAATTGCTTTCATTTTAACCAGGAAGTATTCTGGCACAATGCAGTAACAATAGAGCTCACAAATCCAAGAGGAACTAATTATAGAGAAAAATTAAAAAGGTATCAGAGAGATGTGACTCTGAGGAATCAGTTATTTCTAATTAAATTGGTACTCTTCACCTTTATTCAGATGATAGGATTAAAGAAAGCTTTATGTGGCCATCAAAGTTTTATGAAGAGTTTTACGTAATAAAGTGAAGTATAATACAATGAATTTTATCTCTTATGTTTCTAAATTCTTCTTACTTTGGACTTTCAAAAAATCAAACTTACTACATTTTAAAGAGACACAGTTTGTATATGTGTGTCTATTCATGGGAACATGGTTATATGGCTCAGTTGGTAATGGTTCTTTCTGTCTCTTTTTTATGGGGAAAATCTACACACTAAAGAGAGATACTGAATAATCTAGCTTGCCAAATGATGGCTTTTAGTTCCCGAGGGAATTCATTTATAAGATGCAAGGTTTTCCCAAGGTCATTAATTGACATATTCCTCATTTGGTCTTCTGCAGTTTCAAAATAAAAGGGAATTCTCCTTCATTAAAACAGGGACATAAAAAAAGAACATGGAAGGAAGTGGGGGCAAGTGAAAAACTCCAGAGCCTCAGTGACTTTCAGTCACAACTCCCAAAGCAATAAAAAGGTATGCATAAGAAACGTTAAAGATATCTCTACGTATGCATTTTATTAAATAAAGTTATGTATTTAAAAAATTTTGCAATTTCAAATGGAGAACATGTTTAATAAGAATATTTGTGATCAATCAAGAAATATAGAAAAATATAATCAGGTATATAATTATAGCACCCAATGCAAAGCTCTGAAACACTTTGATGCGTTATGACCTCAAGCTATATTTTACTGAAATTACACTCCCTTTTTCACATATTCAACCATTATATATATATATATATATATATTCTTAAACATTTTGTATTTGACCTTGGCTTATTTTTATTTAGGGTTCTTGAAATTTTCTGTATTGACTTACAAGAATTTGATATTAATGAAATAGAAACATTTGCCTATTTTTCTCCAGTTCAGCTTTCGTGTCTTAGAATTTTGCTTATGTTTTTTAAGTATGAGAGAGCTTATTCATTTCACTTAACTAACTTCTGTGGTTTCTATTGTTCATGATCCCAAGCCAATACTATAAAATACAACAAAGCATATAATTCACTTCTACATTGCTCTATATCCTTTATTGCTTGAACTATTATTTAAGTATTTAAAATATTTGGATTCATTTTTCTTTAAGACATTTTATTGAATTCATTTTTATGTAGCTCACCAGCCTATTTATTCCCAAGTTATTCCACCTTTATCCTAAACAGCATATTTTTAATATATGATTCTTTTACTAAACTCTCAGGTTTTTCACATCCTTTTATTTATTCTATCTATTCTTAAGAAGGTAAAGTATCATTCCATTACTTTAGCTTTATAACGTATTTAAATGTCAATAGATGTGTCTCCCTTATTGTTCTCCTTTTCAAGAATTTTCCTAGGAATTCTTAGAGGACATATTAGAAAGGCTGAAGGGAAAAGACTGCAGAAGACATCTTCCCATCTTTCTTGGTAAAGTTGCTTTGTCAAAAGCAGATATGTGATTTAGAACGTGTTTGCAACCATGGCTGTCTGTAATAGATTGCCGAATCCATAAAATCAACCTTAGTGCTTGCTGCACCTCTGAATGTTTTAGGTATTAGATGATAAACCAGCATAGCCTATCACCATCACAAGCAGCAAGTTATTTACACATTTTTTAAGTTCCCTTAGAGCTACATTAAGATAAATGATTTTCTGATTTGAAGTCCTTAGCTAAATACCAACTATATTTTAGTGAGCATTTATCCAGGGCTATAATCTAATTCAACTTTATTTTATTTTATAGAACTTGCCTTATAAAAATTAGAATCTGCATTAAGTCTATAAGCTAATATACCAGAAGTAAGCAAGCACTTCTGATACTTTAATGCATCCATGTTTCTCTGAGATTTGTATGAAATTTGTATATAGGTGCATAATGTTCCACAACGTGCTACAATAATCTACTCAAAATATAATGACATTTTAAAATTTAATAATATATCTAATACATTTTTCTATAAGACCACATATAGATTTCCATTTTTTTAAGTTTATTATTTATTTTTGAGAGAGAGAGCATGCAAGCAGGGGAAGTGGCAGAGACAGAAGGAGACAGAAAATCTCAAGCAGACTCCACACCTGCAGTGAGGAGCCTGATGTAGGGCTCCAACTCACAAACCGTGTGATTGTGACCTGAGTCTAAACCAAGAGTCGGACACTTAACTGACTGAAGAACCTAGATTTCTATTTTAAGTCATGCCATTAATGATGGGTATTGGAGGAGCTGTCCAATTTTAGGTTATTAAAGACAATAGGATAATGAACACTCATCCATTTTTCTTTGGAAACTTAACACTAAAAATCACAGACCTGAAGGTTCTTTTTAAAAATGTGGCAAAACTTGGGGCACCTGGGTGGCTCAGTTGGTTGGGCGTCCAACTTCGGCTCAGACCATGATCTCATAGTCCGTGAGTTTGAGCCCCACATCGGGCTCTGGGCTGACATGACAGCTCAGAGCCTGGATCTTGCTTCAGATTCTGCGTCTCCTTCTGTCTGCCCCTCCCCTGCTTGTACTCTGTGTCTCGCATTGTCTCAAAAATAAATAAACATTTAAAAAAAATTTTTAAAGAATAAAAATGTGACAAAACGCAAATAAAAAATTTAGTACCAAATTTCTCCAAAAGAATATCATGCCAAAATACAAGAAATGGTATAAAGGAATTCTTAAACTCCCGTTCTTTTGTTACTTTTACTTGCATTTCTTTAATTATCAATAAGGTCGAACACTTTTGTGTTTAAAGATATTTATAGTTCTACTTCTGTGAATTGCCAATCCAAATGATTTCTCCACTTTTCCACTCTTTCTTTAACCTTTTCTTATTAATCAGGGCTAACAGCTCTTTGCCACATTTGTAGAAAATATATTCTCATCTCTTATTGTATGTTCACTTTTTTTATTTTCACTCTTGGAAAGTCAGCTCTGATTCTAGTTTTTGCATCCTATCTAAACTTCATTGATTCTAGTTTTTGTATCCTATCTAAAATGTTTTATCAGCTCCATGATGTTAAAATATTTACCTGTGTTTGCTTTTCATTTCATAGAAGTTATATTTTTAGGGAAGTAAATCTTTAACATCTCTTAAATTTATTTTCAAATGAAAAATCAGTCTGGGAATCTGATCTCCAATCCCAGATTGCAAATTCGTTGCCTCATCAGCATTTGCTGAATATTTTCCTTACTTATCCCAAAATCTATTTTTGTTATATATTACAGTTACATTTGAGTTTATATGTGGATCTGAACAAGCCTTTCTGTCGTATTTTGCTTTTTCTTCTTGTGTTGGGTTCTCATTCTTTGAAATGCTGTAACTCTATAATATTGCACAGTAAGTAGTGCATGAAGGCAAACACCACAATCTCATATGGCAGAGTCACATGTTAAAAATGCAAGATTTCATAGGAAAACTTAATAAGTAAAAATCTGGCAAGGTTCCTCCTTCTTTCATTTCATGGAGAAGTGGACAGAGGCTGGGTCACTGTTGCATACAGCCTTGTAATGGGGCCTAGGAAGGTGATCTCACCTGCTCCCTCCTCTGTGTTTTAATCAGGCAAACCTGAGAACAAACTCAGGAGAAAAGATTAAAATGTCAAACCTCAGAAGGTAAGCAATACGAATTTTGAAGTTAGCTTTTCAGGAGAATATTATAAAGCCAACTGCTGGCATTTATTGATAGTGTGGAATTCTGACATCAGGAAGAGCTTCTTTTTCTAAAGAAGGGCCATCAGCACCAGTTAACTTCTTACAGTACAACCCTCCTGGCTTACCATTGAATAATTCTGTTTGCCTCTCCAGAAATGTCTTTTACTATATTGTTTGTTGCTGTCATCATCAAGTAGAGCTTTTCTACTATTTTCAGTTTCATTGGCTTAATTTTAGGTTTTTGAGCCAACATCAAACTCTATTATATAGCTCAAAGTAGTCCCTGACATATGATAGTATAAATCATCTAGCTGTGTTCTTCAAAATTGCCTTGGCTTGGGGCACCTGGGTGGCTCCGTCAGTTAAGTGTCTGACTTCAGCTCAGATCATGATCTCACCGTCTGTGAGTTCAAGCCCCGCATCGGGCTCTGTGCTGACAGCTCAGAGCCTGGAGCCTGCTTCGGAATCTGTGTCTCCCTCTCTCTCTTACCCTCCCCCATTCATACTCTGTCTCTCTCTGTCTCAAAAGTAAATAAACATTAAAAAAATTTTTTTTAAATTGCCTTGGCTCATCTTGGCCTTTTGTATTTCAATATACATTTCAGAATAAACTTGTGGATTTCCAAAACTCACCTTGGATTGACATAGGGACTATGTTGAATATACACATGAATTTAAAGATAATTGGCATAGGGGCATGTGGGTGGCTCAGTTGGTTAAGCATCTGACTCTGATGTCTACTCAGGTCATGATCTCATGGTTTGTGAGTTCGAGCCCCACGTCTGCTCTGTGCTGCCAGTGTGGAGCCTGCTTGGGATTCTTTCTGCCTCTCTCTCTGCCCCTCCCTTGCTTGCACTCTCTCTCTCTCTCTCTCACTCTCAAAATAAATAAATATTAAATTTTTTTTAAATTAAGAATCGGCATATTTACAATTCATGAACCTAATATATCTTTTTATTAATGGGTATTTTGTTGTCAACTAAAATTATGTTGTCTACCTATCTCTTCCATATTGTTAGAGTTTTCTAATACTGAACCATTTTTTAATTCCAACAAAAAATAGTAGTTGGAATGAGAGTTAACAAAATACCAAGATTTGTAGGGAAGTGTCTGTGTAAATTTGTACAACCCTCTGTTGAGAATTTGACATTATTAGATTAGTTGAAAATGACCTAGTAATTCTACTTCTAGTTATTTAATCTTGAAAAAGTCTTTCACATGTAAATAAACATATAGATATACATTAATTGCACCATTTTTAAAAACTTAAGTGTAGTTGACACACAATATTACTTTAGTTTCAGGTGTGCAACATAGTGATTCCACAAATCTATACGTTATGCTAAGCTCACCTCAAGTGTAGCTACCATCTGTCACCATGCAACTTTATTACAATCCCATTGACTATATTCCCTGTGCTGACCTTTTATTACCCTTGACTTATTCACTACATGACTGGGATCCTGTGCCTCCCACTCCCTTTCACCCATTTTGCTCATCCTCCCACTCCCTTCCCTCTGGCAACCATCAGCATGTTCTTTTATATGTGGAATCTAAAAACAAAACAAATGAAGAAACAAAAAGTAGAATCAGACCTATAAATACAAACTGAGAACAAACTGATGGTTGTACCATTTAATAATAGTAATTCCTCAGTAAAAATAAAATTTTTATTCACAAAATGTTGTTATGATAGGATATCATTTTTTCATTTTTTAAGCCACACACAAAATTATAAAATACAAATATTTGTTAATTCTGAATAATAGTATGAATATCTTAATTATGTTTTTCTTATACTATCCAAATTCTTAAAAATTTCAAAATATTTAAAATATCAAAATATTTAAAACTAATTGTGTCTTTTTCTATGAATGAGGTCTCAGTCAGATATAAACTCTTTTGTGGGTTTTTTTTCCCCACTTTTTTTCATTTTTTTCAGATGTCACATTTTTCTCAAGCCTCAAAAAAATTGTTCTGTTACTACTATCTTTTTATAGATACCTATCATATATCTGCCTCAATACCTTGCTTCAAAAATTATGGCTGGCATTATTCATGTTTACATGGATGTCATCTAGAACCACATAGATGTATTCCCTACAGATCCCCTTTTGCTTATCAGAGCTCTACAATTATACCATCCATATATAAATGATATGGGTGTTATACTAAATCTGTTAGGACATTTAGCCACTTGACAGAGAAAATAAATTAAGTGAGGCAGTGCGAAGCCAGCAGCAAGCATCCATTTGTGCCATATCTAAGCACTGTACCTTCCAATCTACTCAATTCATAGGCCCAGAGGTAAAGTCAGAGTGCTTTGGAGAAGACCCACATATCTGAGCCTTTCTTCCACCTTACAGAAAAAAGAAGGTGAGAAGCCATCTCCATGTGGCCAACCATAGACTCAAATGTCTAAAACTCCTAGGGTTTATACTGCTGCTGCTCATCTGACTTTCAGCAACAGCTTGCAAACTGACTCTTAGATTCTCAATGTTCTATATTCCATCTACTTAATTTCATTGTTTTTAGTCCTGTCTCTCAGTTAGAAAACAGCTGGACTCTCCTTCACTGATATGCCCCTTACTATTATGCATTGTGGAAATAGATTTTGAGATGGAAGCATCCTCTTCTTTTCCTATGGAGACCAACAAATCTATACCAAATATTCTAAAAAGGAGGCAAAAAATCTCTAAATTCTCTCACCAACTCAGATACTCACTTTTCTTTTCTTTTTTTTTTTTTAATTTTTTTTTCAACATTTATTTATTTTTGGGACAGAGAGAGACAGAGCATGAACGGGGGAGGGGCAGAGAGAGAGGGAGACACAGAATCGGAAACAGGCTCCAAGCTCTGAGCCATCAGCCCAGAGCCCGACGCGGGGCTCGAACTCACGGACCGCGAGATCGTGGCCTGGCTGAAGTCAGACGCCCAACCGACTGCGCCACCCAGGCGCCCCAAGATACTCACTTTTCTTAAGATCAGTGCAGATATGAGTTACGTATTGCTGGCTTCAATTTTCTTCAAACATCTTGGTATATGGCAGAAACTCCTCGTAACCATTGCTAAGAAATTATATTTATTCTTTTTAAAAAATCTGGATTCAGTGTTGTTCAACACTTGATTTTTTTTGCACATTTCAGTAGATGATGGGAAGCAAAGTTAAGTGAATATGTATTACATCTCTCAATTTTAACTCATAGACTTTAATTCACTTTGTTTTTGCTTTTAGGTACCATATGCCAACAACCAAACAAATGGAGAAACAAAATCATTCCATGGTGTCTGAGTTTATTTTGCTGGGCCTCACAGAGTTTCGTGAGTTACAGCTTTGCTTATTTTTGTTTTTTTCCATTATCTATGTAGTCACTGTGTTAGGTAACCTCATGATTATCTTTGTAGTAAAACTGGACCCTCAATTACACTCTCCCATGTACTTCCTGCTGGCCAACCTCTCCTTTATTGATATGTCCCTGGCCTCCTTTGCTACTCCTAAAATGATCTGTAACCTAATTAGTGAATATAAGGCTATCTCCTATAAAGGCTGCATGGCCCAGATGTTCTTCCTTCACCTTTTAGGTGGAAGTGAGATGATGTTGCTTGTAGCCATGGCAATTGATAGATTCATTGCTATTTGCAAACCTCTCCATTACAAAAATATCATGAACCATCATGTTTGCATTGGACTTGCACTTTTTTCCTGGACCACTGGTTTTGTACACACTATGAGCCAAATGGTGTTCACAGTGACTTTACCATTCTGTGGTCCCAATGTTGTGGATAGTTTTTTTTGTGATCTGCCTCGGGTCATCAGACTTGCCTGCACTGACACTTACATCCTGGAGCTATTGGTCATTGCATTCAGTGGACTACTCGCTTTGTTCTGTTTCACCTTTCTGTTCATCTCCTATAGCATCATTCTAATTACTGTCCAGCGTCGCTCCTCCACCAGGTCTTCCAAGGCTTTGTCCACTCTCTCAACCCACATTACAGTGGTGGTGCTGTTCTTTGGACCTTGCATCTTTATCTACACATGGCCATTCAGCAAGATCTCCATAGATAAGATCCTTTCTGTGTTTTACACCATTTTTACTCCCCTTTTAAATCCAATCATCTACACATTCAGGAATAAAGACATGAGAAAAGCAATAAGAAAAATAAAGAAGAAGCATGTGAGTCCCAGATCGACCTTTTAACTGAAACATTACAATCATGAAATACATCATGGTCATTGTTGCCACCACCATCATCCGAAGACACTGAGGTATACGATTTTGTATGAAATATAAGCCACATCTTGAGAACTGGCAATCCTTCCCTACACAACATATATATGCAATAAAACATCCTGAATTATGTATCCAAACACAAACCTTTCCAATATAATCCCATTCATGTATGTTGTAATTTTCAGGTTTTTGAAAACTAAATGAGATTCGAAATAACTATTTATTGAGTTTTAACCACAGATGAGGCACTTAGCATGTATTTTCTCTTCACTTCACAATGATGAAAATAGGGCATATTATTATTCTCAGTGGAAAACTCAGCATTATAAAATTTAATGATTGCCACAGAAATTCCAAGTACTAGACCAAAAATCAGATCCAAACTCTAACTTCAAAATCTATGCTTTTATAATAGATTTTTATCTAAATTTTAATAACTTTCATAAATGTATTTCTTGTCCCCTCCTTCACATATTCTCAATAAATAACTCCAACAAGGGCAAAAAAAAAAAATTTCCCATTGATCTGAAAATAAAAAGTCACCAGCCCTTTCAGTGCCTCATACCTCTGATTTAATAGAAAAGCATATTAAGTTATCTGAAAACAGTGATCCTAATAATCAAGGTGTTAATCAACACTAAGATTAATATTCCTCAAAAGGGTAGGGAAGATAACGTATGAGACTCAAGTGATTCTCTGTGGTGTCTCATAATATTTTCATTTCAAGTAATAAAAGTAAATGAAAATGTTTTCCACATTGACTGCATCAATTTACATTCCCATCAACAGTGCACAAAGATAACATTCTATGGTGACAGTGACTACACTTATCCTGATGAACATTGAGTACTGTATAAAACTGCTGAATCAATTTATTGTACACATGAAACTAATATAATATTGCACATTTATTATATTTAAAGTAAATGCATATATTTTAAGTAAAATAAATGAGAATGACATAACCCAATAAAATTTTAAATTTGATACACTCCACCAAGTTAAGTATCATCATCATCAGACTTATTAGATGAAGAGAAAAGAAGAAGGCAATTGGCAGTAAAAGAAGACAGCCGTGGATGACTGAGTCTCATGACCCATTAGTAATTAAATGATGATTGTAGAAATTAAGAATATTTTCCTCCTGAATTATGTATTAGGGTAACTGTGTGTTTATAAAGAAATTTCAAATTCCTTTTTTTCCTTTATTTTCCCTCACCAAGAAGATGCTGGTGATTAACTTTACCATTTAGTCTCTAGGCTATGGAATATTCCTATGGGATTATGACTAAACTAGGGGAAATCCCAAACAACACTGAGATGGATATAGGAAGCTATGAGAACTTCTAGCTTGCCATTTGGAGTAAAAGGGGAGAATGTCTTAATTTGTATGCAGGACAAATGAATCTTTCAGCTGAAACAATTATTTTCTATTGGAAATTGAAATACAGGTGGAGTGGTGTGCATGGAGTCTAAGCAACAAAATGGGAAGATGATTCAGAATATTTCTCTGGTGACTCTCTGCCCCATATTAGCTTTTCTATAATCCTCTCTCTTTAGTACATAGCCACAAGCCTGAAAATTACTTTTCCTGAACTCCCTTGCAAACTTATTTCTATCAGGTTCTATCAGTGGAAGACACTAACATGATGTTGGAAGGCAAGAAAAAGGCAGAAGCTTTACATTCTTCTGCTTTGGGCTCTGGCAGCAGCAATATCAGGCAACCATGGACTCCAGGAATACTTTGTGGGGCTCAGCAGCATCAGTAAGGTTGAAGGGTCCAAGACCCCTAAAGCTTCACCAAGTGCAAGTGCATATTCTTACTCAGTAATGGGATAGAGGTTCCAACATCAGTAATGGCAGCACCCTCCCAGCAGCGTTTAGGGATTCTGGGTAATGTCTCTTCCTCTTTTGCTCATCCAGCTTTCAAGGTGGTAGTTGTTGTTTACACTTACCCACAGTAATATCATTTTCTCCTTTCTGCTCCTCATTTCTGAGCTGTGAAATTTTCATTTTCAACTTTCTGCTGAGCTGTTCCCTGGGTATCTCAAAGACATCTCAAGCCTAAAATGTAAACACCAAATTAATTACCTACCTTCCCAAAGCTGCTATTTTTCCTGCACTCCCTATGTGAAGTAATAAGATCACGTTCAGCTTAATGATTCAATCTAGAAGCAAATATTTACATCCTATTACATATAATTTGGTGCACTTAATGGTGTCACACATTCTTCTGAGGTTCTGTTGACTTTTCCACATTTTCTTTTTTACTATCTGTTCTTGAGATTGCATAATTGCTATAGATATATCTTCAACTTCACTGCTTCTTTCTTTGACTGCTCCTATCTATGGGTCATCTCTCTAGTGATTTCTGCATTTGAGTTATTGTACTCTGCAACTCCAGAATCCCCATTAAAAAATTTTTCTATATCTTTTTTGATACCCTCTACTTGATGAGATATTGTCATACCTTCCGCTACTTCTTTAGACATGCTTTCCTTTAGTTCTCAGAATGTATTTATAATAGCTACTTTAAATTTTTTTTTCTGAGAGATGCAACATCTGGGTCCCTGCAAAAGCATTTTTCTATTGATCTTTTATTTCATATATGGGGAATAATTGTGTTTTTCTTCACATGTCTCATCAGTTTTGCTTAAAATTGGACATTTTTTTATAATGTATCTTAGCAACTCTGGTTGCTGATCCCTCTTGTCTCCAATGTTGATGTTCTTGAAATTGTCTGATTGGTTGGGTGTCTAGTTCCTTGGCTGAAGGAACCCTGAAGTTTATTGCCCCTGCAGTGTGTTGCCTCTGATGATCCTGCTCAGGTTTTGTCCTTGTTTTTAACCTTGCAGCTTGGTTACCTTTGGGACATCATAAGCTACTTATTGGTCTGGTTTTGCCTAAGTCTCCTAGGCCAGGTAGAATGTTATCCTTTGCTAGTAGTCATGAATGTGGCTTAGAGGCTGCTCTCACAGTTCAAAGAGATTATATTTTGCCCCACATTTAGTCAGGGACTAATAGCTGAATGCTCCCTCTCCAGTGTTTCCTGAGAGGTGCACAGACTTGGGCACTCACACCGTCTTCCAGATTAACAGGAATTTGTGTGACTTTTTTAAAAGCTTGGCTTCCTAGGAGTTGCCCTTGGTATGGTGTTGCTTATTTTTCAGACAATATTGGGTTAGGGGTTGTGCTCAATCTTCTTGTTTCACTGAAGCTTCCACCCTTTGTTAATAGATATGTGTGTGGCTTACAGAATGTTTTCATTTCTGCTCCATACCTTTGTCTGAGTTCTCCTAAGTGGATGCAGCCATTGCATGTAAACAGCCTCCTTTATCCCCATGGGTTGATTGTGATCCCAGTAGAGTTTCTCTTGTGTCTCTCACATTGCTTCTATCCTTTAAACTTCTGTGTGCCATACAATGTGATTTGTTGATATCTGTATAGTGATGCTATGAGGGCCTTCTTAATTGCTCTTCACCAAGAGCTCCATTGTTTCTGACAATGAATTTTAAATGGAACTCTCCAAGCTCCACATATGGCTTCCACATAAAGCCATGCCTCCTCAGGTAGAGTTATGGAGCTCTTCATATTTATAGTATGCCTGTCCTTCTGTGCAGAACCTGAGTACCACTGCATAGGAGTTGAGGTCAGAGGCGGCAGCCTATTTCTCCCAGTGACATCCCTGCTGTATGAGTGGGCACTAGGGGAGCAAAGGTCCTGTTCATCTCAACTTGCCCCTTCTGCCATGAACTTCCACTCGAACTAAGTTGGAGGATAGGGATGCTGAGGGGGATCCCTAGTGTTCTTAGCCTGCCCTGTCTGGAGTAGAGTTGTGGTTGTTGTTGGTTATTAGTACTAGTAGTAGTAGTAGTAGTAATTACTATGATAAGAACACTTGACATGAGAAGCACCCTCGTGACACATTTTTAAGTGCATGATATAGTATTGTTACCCAGAGGTATACTGTTACACAGAAGATCTCCTGAAATAATTAATCTTACACAACTGAAACTAAATACCCATAGAACAGCAACTCCCCATTTACTTCCTGTCCAAACTCTAGCAACCACCATTCTCTGTTTCATTGAGTTTGACTGCTTTGAATACCTTATGTAAGTGGAACCTCTGCCCTGTAAGTAGGTGTGGAATGGGGAAAGATAGCCTCTTCATTTCCTTGGTGTTCATCTAGAATAGAATTTCTTCAACGCTTAAGTCCATACCCTTCCAAGGTAAAACCTGAGACCACAACCCTAGACTGGAAGCTGTGCAGAAAGGAAGAATTCCTATCTTCCTGACCATACGTTCCTAGAGCAGAGTATCCACAGTAGAGTAGAAAAGGGTTTCTAGAATATGGAGCTGGGGGGGGGGGGGGGCGGCAGGGAAAGGAGACATGGGATACGGAGTGGCTTAAATGCTAGACTCACTGTTCTTAAAATTTAGTAGATTTTCTTAAATGATCATTTCTCTATTTTCTCTATGCCCTAGGACAATTTCTGGAGACTCCACATTATTTATTGTTCTCTGTAAGTTTCACTAGCAAAGTGTTTGTTTTCTTGCAGAGAGAGTCTACCAGCTTCTCTCCTTTTGTTAGAGAGAGAGTCCAACATTTTGCCAGTCCAAAAGTCCCTACCTCATTTGATTCTTATGTAGAAAATCTACAGACAATGTTATGGAACACACCACTTATCCTGTTCAATCTGTCATCAATCATGTACACTTTGTTACCAAAGTTTCATAATTCTACCTGACAACTTAATCAATACTTCTCCATCACCCTCCAAGGCCTTAGGTCAAACTTTCATCATTTTATACCTATAATATTAAAATAACACACTAATGGCCTCACAGTGCTACTATCATCACTCTGTGAAAACTCACTTCTCTTCAGTCTCTATTTTACCATTTTAGTAGATCCTGGTGAACTACAGAATATATTCAAAACTACTTTGATTGATTTTAAGGCCCTTAAAAGTTCTTATGCTAACCCAACTTTCTGTCCTCATCAAAAATTCTCCCCTCTTCATGACCCAAGCTATCATATACTTCAAACATACTTGCTATTTTCTGTTCATGTCAGAATATGTCAGAATAGTCTATGCTTCCATATCTCCCTACATATGATTATCTCTGCTAGATTGTTCTTGCTTCTTTGTGCAGCCAGTCAATACCTATCATTAAAGGCATAGTTGCCTCTTTGGGGATAGGTACCTCTTTTAGGAGAAATTTGCAAATTCCATAAAACAATGTGTGATTTATTGCATGCATATCATCACACTTAGCAATGGATTATTTGGGATCAGTATTGAATAATAAGATTCTGCGATCCTTGAGGACAGACAGGTTTCTGACATATAGTATGGGCCCAGGAAAGTTGGAGACTTGCTGAATTCAATATCTATTTCAAGGCCTCATTTTAGTCACCTGAGAACTAGTTGCATATACAGAGTTCCCTTATTTCTTAGAGCAATAATCTATACTATAAATATTTATGCTTCTAAATAACAAATTTGAAGTTAGAATACCTATATTTTGTCCCCAGAATTTTCTTTAGAAGGAATCAAATGACACTATATTCAACACTAGAGAGTTGAAGGATATAAGAGAACAAAAAGCAAATTCACTCAATAAATCAACCAAAAGTAAGAAATTAAATTAAGGGTAGAAGTGAATGCTAAATACAAACTCTGCCAACAAGGAATATACAGTAAAGTAATAGAAATGAGAATATCAAACATTTGAGGACAGGGAAAGAATATGTCAAAAATCATAGAATTTTACCCTGGCCAATAACATTGGGTGAGTATTTAATCAAGGAGTAAAGAATTATTAGCGTAGAAAATACAGGACCTAGAGAAGTATTAATTGGGTCAGAATACATTGTTGAACCAAAAGAGAAGAGTTAATTAAGCAGTCATTAAAAGTTGTTTAAACCCATTGTCCCAAAGGAGAGTGAATACATTTTAAGCTGGCTGTAACCAATTGATCAAGTATAGGGCAAAAAATGTGAACATCTACTTCTGTTTCTTTTAATTGGAAAAGATAACTAAGCTTTACCAGTATTTAATATTAAGATTTTTTTGGTAATCTAAATTAATCTGTATAATACCTGGTTACATTACATATAATATTTAAAGTTATCTGAAAACATGTGAGTTAACCAAAAGAAGAGATTTAGAGCAGTTATTTGCTTTGAACACCTTGCTATGTATTATAGCTTAGGTGTGCCAAAATAGAAGAAAGGGACACTTAAAGTTTATGTTATTTAGTTTAACTTAATTTTTTCTCCAAAACTTTATAAGGAGCTTAAATGGATTTATGCTAATTAGCCTTGCATTGAAGATAATTCTAATTTTAAAAATCACATAAATGGTGATACAATAATAGAGTTGACAATTTTACCCATAATATAAACTTTTGCCAACTAAATCACAAAGTAAGAGAACAACAAGCTATCAGAACTGATAATAAACTGGCTAGAAACATATAAATTATTAAGAAACATTATTTTGTAATACAGATTTACTTCCATTATAATAAACAATGAACTTGACAATGTATACTGTACCTTGATACATTAGCTAGTGATCACAATTAGCAAAAGACATATATAGATATATAAATCAATACATAAAACAAAATAAAACTCTATAATTTTTGCAGTATTATTACTTGCAGGATAATAAATAATTATTTTAAATTTCTCATTAAAGGCAATAAAAAGTGTTGTGGATGTTGCTTACTAATAGCAAAAGAACCAAAAACTCATTTCTGCCAGTATGAGCAATATGACAATAAATAAAATGCATTCTTTATCAGTAAACAGTATCAAAAAGTGCATAGAAACTACTTTTAATGATTTGGAAACCTAATGATCTGTAATAGAATCAGTTATGTCCTACAGAAAGGAGTTTTGCTTTACACAAAAGTATCAGTGATTTTAAAAATTGTATATAAAAAACTCTCATGACTTTTAGTATGAATCCCATACTAAAAGCAATGTCTATGACAGAAATCTACATTAAGCCATGGGTTAAGTGGTGAATTTGACTGTAATTAAATGGACTATGACATAAGTGACACGGATATCAGTCAATTTGAAAGTTATTAATGACATCTTTTTTGGCAAGTAATTGAAACAATCTTTGAAGACTGCGGTGCAAAGTACACCAAGATCATCTATTATTATTAATTTTGTAAAAGAAATACCTTGTATAACAAGAATTTACTACAATATTTTATAGTAAAGGGACAATGTTATGAAACTATTTTGTGCCGTATAGTTTTTGAAAATCTCATAGCAAATTACCTAAATACAAAAAGTAATTGAAATTTTAGTGAGCATAAAAAAAGTTATACTATCAATGTATAATGCCAATCGTTTTTTAATTTATCTTAATTTTTTTTCAACGTTTATTTATTTTGGGGACAGAGAGAGACAGAGCATGAACGGGGAAGGGGCAGAGAGAGAGGGAGACACAGAATGGGAAGCAGGCTCCAGGCTCTGAGCCATCAGCCCAGAGCCCGACGCGGGGCTCGAACTCACGGACCGCGAGATCGTGACCTGGCTGAAGTCGGACGCTTAACCGACTGTGCCACCCAGGCGCCCCTCGTTTTTTAATTTAAATTCAAGTTAGTTAACATACAGTGTAGTCTTGGCTTCAGGAATAGAACCCAGTGATTCATCTCTCACATATAAACCACCCTCCTTAATGCCCATCACCACTTTAGCATAACTATTTTAAAATTTCTACTTTCTGAATATATTAATATTGTACATATTATATGCTGTCAATAGTAAATTATAACATACAGAAATCTATTTTCATGTTGGGGATGTTATGCTCAGAAAAGTCTAGAGATTATTCATCTGAAAAATTACCCAAAGATGTTAGGAGGGTAGGAGGATAGACTGGAGTAGTATGAGGGAAAGCAAGTGTCCACTAATTCAAAGATGTCTACAATTCCTATAGCACAGCTAATCAACCAATACTCTCATGTCAATTGTAATCAAGCCAAAGCTCAGAGAGAACGACAGCATGTGGCAGGGCTGGAAATTAAGTGTAAACATCTCTCCTGGTCATGCTAGGGCAGCAGCCTCAGTGTCCTAACAATTCCCACTTGAAATTTGGATTCCCAGAGCTCCAACAAATCTGCCTCCAAGGTGATTCACATTTTTATAAAAGAACTAGAAGATAGTATATACATTCGTAATATGGAGCATCACAGAGCGTGAAAAGCAGATTTTTAATTTTGAATAACCCCTTGAACACATTTTTCTTCATATTGTGCCTTTAGAGCAGGTAAGTGGAAATGTCATAGAGAGCTAATTCAATAGAGGGTTAATATACTGAAGATGGTATTTTAATTTTGTGTTGGCTGGAAGGAAAAGGCTGTGGCTTCTGAGACATCAAATGCTCTCTCACTGAGAGATTGTATTACTACTTCACAACAACCTATGACCAAGAGTTTCCATACAAATGTATAAAATATATGCTCTCAAAATGATACTAAAAAGTAAAACCTGGCAGTAGGTGTTCAGTGATTACCAATTTTGAGTGAAATTAAGAAAAGTAAATTGTGAGCACCCAGATAACTCATACTATCTTTGAAAACAAGGCAATTGCTGGAAACTCAATTTTTTCATAGAAAAGGGGATATTTTTATTTTCATCATTTTAGGTACTGACAGACATGTAATAAGCACATTCTACTGAGAGCTGGAGAAGGAGCTGCCAAAGGAGAATTAATGACCAGAACTAATAGGTAGAAAATTTCTAAATAAAACTGACCATCAGCTTTATCTCATACAAATGAGATCTTAGGAAAAAGAAGTCCTTCTAAGATGTTCATACGCAAGCAAATGAAGGAAAATGTGAATAATTTAGGAAACTCATAGGAGTATTCTAAATAGTAGGAAAATATCAAGAAAACCACTTAACAGAAAGAGAATAGTGACTTTTCAAATATATAAGGCAGTCAAAAATATAAATTCAAATAGGGGACATTAAGAAATTTCAAAATTAAGGCATATCAGATCTGCAGTTATGTCATCGACTGCTCCATAGTGAACTATATTTGAATACAAGCAGCTGGATAGAACCAGAAAACTATTGAGAATTACTAATCTAATATAGTAAAGATACTTTTACTTAAGAATAAAAGCAAAAAATGTATAATAGTTTGAGTTTTATTGACCATAACTCATATAATATATTTACTTGTTTTAAATACACATTTCAACAATTATTGTTGTTTTCACATAGCTATGCAACCATCACCACAATCTTATTTTAGATCATTTCATCACCACAGAAAGAAAATTCATACCTGCTTACATGCACTCTCAGCTCAAGGTGACCACTTTGTAGTAATGTACTTTCTGTCTCTACAGATTTATGTCTACCAAACATTTCATATAATAAAATCATACGTGTGGCCTTTTGTGTCTTGCTTCTTTTACTTAGCATGTTTTTGAGGTACTTTAGCATAAGTACTTTACTTCAGTACTTTACTTCAGGTACTTTACTTCAGTACTTTAGCATAAGTATACATAATTTTTGAAAACATACAATTAGTCAAGATTGAAATTTTATTTTTTCTTAAAGTGCCCATAATGAAAGGAGAAGGAAATATTTACATAAATCAATTATTTTTATATTAAGTAATATGTATTGTATACACATGAGCAAGAGCAGAAATGCTCATATCCAAATACTTAATAAAACAAGTCTTGGGTTGCTTCTTTCCTTTTGTTTAAATTTGTTTATTTATTTATTTATTTATTTATTTATTTATTTATTTATTTAATTTAAAAAAAGTTTTTTTTCAAACGTTTATTTATTTTTGGGACAGAGAGAGACAGAGCATGAACGGGGGAGGGGCAGAGAGAGAGGGAGACACAGAATCGGAAACAGCCTCCAGGCTCTGAGCCATCAGCCCAGAGCCTGACGCGGGGCTCGAACTCCCGGACCGCGAGATCGTGACCTGGCTGAAGTCGGACGCTCAACCGACTGCGCCACTCAGGCGCCCCAATTTGTTTATTTATTTTGAGAGAGAGTGAGTGGGGAAGGGACAGAGAGAGAGAGAGAATCCCAAGCAGACCCTGCACTGTCAGCACAGAGCCCAAACATGGGGCTCAAACCCACAAACCCTGAGACCATGACCTGAGCTTAAACTAAGAGTTGGATGCTTAACCAACTGAGCCACCCAGGGGCCTCTTGACTTGTTCCTTTCTTAATGGGTTTTTATATGGAAAATTCTCAGGATTGCAATCTTGGATTTACATGACTGATTCAGATTTAGCACACGCCATCTCTGTGCTCATGCTGTGCCTGGCCAGGAGCTTACACATACACCATGTCACCCATTGCACATCGCTTTAGGGTGGTCCTGAATCAAACACTTGAGAAATTTACTTAATTATGTGGATCTAGATTTTTATTTACTAAATAAGGTGTAGGGAATAAGTGATTACAAAGCTCCCTCCCAGCTCTGATATATAATTATTCTACCATCAATTTCCTCAAAGGCACCTCATAAATTGAGGAAAAGTTAACTATAATAAAATGTACAATTGCTTATTGAAGAGGAAGAAAATTTTCTTCACTAATAGAATCTCTGTCTAAACTACATAATTTATTTCTTTTCATTTATGTTGCCTTTATGCACTTTTTTTTTCTTTTTCTAGTCTTCAATTCTTAACTTTATTTAAGTAACTTTGCTTTTCAGGAAATTCTAAAATAAATTCTCTTGTAAAAATGGGATCACTGGTTCAAAATACCTCTATCCTTTTCCCTTCAGTGGTTAAACCTACACAAAGCTATGAAACTGATGCCACAATTAAGAAGAAGAATTTCTGTTGGAAGATTGTAATTTTCCCTGGAGAGTCTCATTGGCTAGAAGTCTATACAAGTATCTGCAACAAAATGCAAAGTTCTGAACATAAGTGAAATGGGACTTGGCTCTTTATTTGACTTAAAAGGTAACTAGGCAAATAATACAGGGATACACAGGAAGACTATACTATAAATTGAAGAGAGATAGATGACAGAATATAATGGCCTCCTAGCAGCAGTCTGGGGTGATAACTGAAGAATGGTCAAGGAAAGGAATTCCAAGTCAAGTTCAGGAACTGGCTGAATGGAATCAGGGGAAGTGGACTATGTCAGATCTAAAGGCATAGGTTATGGAATCTTGCATTGGGCTCAGATTCTCTCCAGATAGGCTTTCTTTGAGATATAGAATATCAAACTTCAGCGAGACAGTATTTACTAAGGTTTAGTGTATGATGAAAAAGAAAGAGAAGAAAAACTACAAAATATAGGGAAGAGTAGTAATCTCAATATATGATTTAAGAAAGAACTCTTGTTCTCTCTTGAAGACAGACAGTCACACTGAGTCTAACAGTAAGATCATCTGCACAGTAAGAGTGCTGAATGGACAAGCTATCTGAAGAACTGAAAGATATTATGTGCTAAGGTATGAGGGGTAGAGGGGGTTCCCCAGAGTGGTGAGGCTAGGATGAGAAAGACAGTCTCCTGCAGAACATAGAGAATAAGAATCAATGGACAAAAGGGGAGTAAACTCATGAAAAACATTTTTAAATGATCCTTAGGCAACATTCAGCTTTTCAGTTATAGAGCAAACCCACATTTTGAGGCTGCAATTACTTTTCTTGTCTTAGAACTTACATACTTCTTTATGTTAATAATTCATATTTTTATTATTATTATTATTACTGAGAATGACATTAAATAGCCAATAAACACCATAACAAGTCAAGAGAGAAGTTGTGGAAGGAAGAAAAGGCCTTATAGTTTCACAACCTCAATGGCACTTCTTTCCGGCTTTTTGTTTTTTGTGGGTTTCTTGTTGTTGTTCTTTCAAGTTTTTATTTAAATTCTAATTAGTTAACATTTAGTGTAATATTGGTTTCAGTAGTAGTATTTAGTGATCACTTACATATAACACCCAGTGCTCATTACAACAAGTACCCTCTTTAATGCTCATCACCCATTTAGACCATCTCCACCCACCTCCCTCCATCAACCTTCAGTTTCTTCTCTATTGTTAAGAGTCTCTTATGGTTTGCCTCCTCTCTCTTTCTCCTTTTTCCTCTTTTCCATATGTTCATCTATTTTGTGTCTTAAATTCAACATAGGAGTGAAATCATATAGTATTTGTCATTCTCTGACTTACTTTGCTTAGCATAATACACTCTAGCTCCATAAGAAGAGGTATATTTATGTTAAGTACAGAACTAAAGAAATAGTTTTTAAAACTTGCTTGGGAAAGGAAGAAGATGAATAAGAAACAAATGCTGGGAAAGCTAACAACATAAATGAATGCCAGCTTTCCCTCTCAAATAAAATAAAAGGGCAAAATAAAGCTGTAATTTTGGATTTATTTGTATTAATTGCATTACACTTAAGAGTATTAATTTCATGGGGCGCCTGGGTGGCGCAGTCGGTTAAGCGTCCGACTTCAGCCAGGTCACGATCTCGCGGTCCGTGAGTTCGAGCCCCGCGTCGGGCTCTGGGCTGATGGCTCAGAGCCTGGAGCCTGTTTCCGATTCTGTGTCTCCCTCTCTCTCTGCCCCTCCCCCGTTCATGCTCTGTCTCTCTCTGTCCCAAAAATAAATAAACGTTGAAAAAAAAATGAAAAAAAAAATGACTTCAGTGATACACGACAACACAATTTCCTCATCTTCTGAATTCTATATCCCTTATATATTGTTTTAACATAATCTCAAGAGGTGACAGAAAATTGTGATAATAAAAGGAAAAATAAATACTAATGTAACTACTTATCCAATTTTTGCAAGTGAGCAAATTAGTGAGTCAAGATCAACTGATAAGAGTATCATGTGATCAAATAAAACAATAGAAAATAAAACTTCCATTCTTACAAATTCTTTTTAATTGCTGCATAACTATGAGAATATTATTTCAGAATGATATAACCCCTAAAATAATTTCAAATTATAGATAGTGATGCCGATATATTTAAGATTATGTGTTCTCATAATACGAATTATTATCATCAATTAGAAATAGGAAAACATCAGTGCTAATGTGGCTTTATTTTTTTTATTCTCTTTGTATAAAAGAACTTCTGGAGTCTTTCTGAATCAAGTAAATGGATCTTAAAAATGGATCTGTAGTGACTGAGTTTATTTTACTAGGATTTTCTGGACAATGGGAACTTCGGATTTTCTTCTTTGTAATATTCTCCTTAATCTACAGTGCTACTGTGTTGGGGAATGTTCTCATTATGGTCACAGTGACATTTAGTTCCACCCTTCATTCTCCCATGTACTTCCTCCTTGGAAACCTCTCTTTTTTGGACATGTGTCTCTCCACAGTCACCACACCCAAGATGATCACAGACTTACTCAGTGAACACAAGATCATCTCCATATGGGGCTGCATGACTCAGATGTTCTTTATGCACTTCTTTGGGGGTGCTGAGATGACTCTTTTGATAGCTATGGCCTTTGACAGATATGTAGCCATATGTAAACCCCTGCACTACAGGACAATCATGAGCCACAGGCTGCTGAGTGGGTTTATGATACTTTCATGGATAATTGGTTTTATACACACCATGAGCCAGATGGTATTAACAGTAAACTTGCCTTTCTGTGGTCCCAATGTCATAGACAATATATTTTGTGACCTTCCACTTGTGATTAAGCTTGCTTGTATGGAAACATATACCCTGGAATTATTTGTCATTGCTGATAGTGGGCTGCTCTCATTCATCTGTTTCATCCTCCTTCTTGTCTCTTACATTGTCATCCTGATCACCGTACAACAAAAATCATCAGGAGGCCTCTCCAAGGCACTGTCCACACTGTCTGCACACATGATTGTGGTCACTCTGTTCTTTGGACCTTGTATTTTTATCTATGCCTGGCCATTCAATAGCTTCTCAGGAAATAAAGTCCTTGCTGTATTTTACACTGTTTTCACACCCTTACTAAATCCTATTATTTATACCCTGAGAAATCAGAAAATGAAAGAGGCCATGAGAAAATTACAGTTCCAAAATGTTATCTCCACATAGAACTCTTATAGAACTCTTAGACTTGAACACTATATATATATATATATATAATCTTTAATGTTTATTTCTGACAGAGAGAGAGAGACAGAGCATGAGTGGGAGAAGGACAGAGAGAGAGGGATACATAAAATCTGAAGCAGGCTCTAAGCTCTGAGCTGTCAGGACAGAGCCTGATGTGGGGCTCGAAACCACGAACTGTGAAATCATGACTTGGGCTGAAGTCAGACACTCAACCAACTGAGCCACCCAGGCACCCCAGTTGAACACTATATAATTAACACAACTTCCAAATATTATGCTAACATAATTTTCATAGATTGTGTATAATACATGAAGTTCACTCTTATGTTAGACCAGTGCAGAACCATAATCAGTGCAGAAAATAATAAAATATCTTAATTCACATTTACTGCTGTTAAAACACATGATAATGAATGTCCTACAGCAAAATAAACATTTGAAAACATCAAGCACTTTTCCATAGATATTCAATATCTAATTATTAGTGAAGATAAAAATATGAAAATATATATATGGTGAATACTAATAGAGATGATTTTAATAGATATGGATTGCTAATGACATTCATAAAGTTATACTACCTTTAAATGACGGACCAGTACAAATCATGATTGAGATAATGTGAACAACAATGAGAAAAAATATGAATCTAATCTCTTGATGCAATGAGACAAAAAAAAAAAAGAATAAGTAATTAAATCTGACAGCATAATGAATATAAAATGCAAGAGAGAATGTGAGATACCAGAGGGAAGAAACCAATGTAAGGACAATTTCAGTAGAACTACATAAAGCATCCTTGAAACCAAATGCTCCAAGAAATATCATAAGTATGTATGCACAGTTGACTTTCACACCTCAATAAATAAAAATAGGAGCATATTTCTTGATTTTATGCAATATATCAATGTAACTTTTTCTTTCCAAGTGCTTTACATAAAACTTCAGTTAAATTTGCCTCTGATGAGCTTATAATCCTTGTTGCAATTATCAGCTAAATCTGATTTGGTTGTGAGTATTGAGGAGGGGGCAGTGCATGCTAAATTGAAAATATCATATTCATTGATAGTAATCTTAAGTATTCTCTCCCAATTCAAGACACCAACATTCCTTGCTTCCTCTAGGCAACAGCTTTCTATTGATCCTAAACTACTGCATAAGTTCTTTCCTCTATTGAATGCACTCTCTACAACTATCCAGAGTGATGTGATTAAAATGCAGGTCCCAATGTTTCCTCCCTGGCTAAAATTATTTTGTGGCATTAAGACATAGGTTCACATCCTTAACTGACCTTTAAAACCCAGCCTGTCTCTGGAAATTTGCTCTAATCTGCCTCTTTTCATAATGTTATATTAACACTGACTTTCTTTCGAACTTTCCAAGTTATCAGGCATCTTAATTTAGGACTATTTACAGGCTGTTTCCTTCATCTACAATGACCTTCCATCACTTCTATACCCAGCTAACTTCTTCCTAGAGTACAGAACCTGGACACAATATTACATTTTAGAATACTTCTCCTATATGTCCTTGGCCAGTTTATATTTCTTTATTTCACTCATTTATAGCATGCTGCAATTTCCATCCTTTGCACAAGTTATAGCAATAATGAATTGTATACTTATAGGTTAATGTTAGTTCTATCTTAAGGCACTAGACTCTACATATCCCCAGTATCTAGTATGTATATTGGCTCATGGAAGTTCATATGTACCTACTGAATGAATAAAGAAATGATGAAATAACTATACTCTAGCAGTTATTTGACTTACACTTAAGGAATAAATGCACTTCAGGGCACCTGGGTGGCTAGGTCGGTTGAGCATCCAACTTCGGCTCAGGTCATGATCTCACAGTTCGTGAGTTCAAGCCCTGTGTTGGGCTCTGTGCTGACAGCTCGGGGCCTGGAGCCTGCTTCCAATTCTGTGTCTCCCTCTCTGTCTACTCTTCCCAGGCTCACACACTGCCTCTCTCGAAAATAAATAAGGATTAAACAAAAATTTTTTAAAGGAATACATGCACTTCTGTGAGATATTATCTGTTAAAAACTTAGAGTATATAAGGGCATATATTGCTCATATATTATAGTAATTGAATTACAGGTGAGAGCCTTGTAATTAAAGAAAAGGAACATGGAATACATGAAGAATTTCAGGCAAATGGAAAAGAATAAATAAAGCAAGTTTAGAATATTTGCTATAAAAATTACATTCAATTCTATTTCTACACAGTAAACGTAAAATCTCAGTCTTACATTACAGCACACCCTATATTAGACAAATCATAGCCATTTATAAAGTAAAACATACATCCACTGGTGGATGGGAGTATACTCCAACTGATTAAACATTACATGAGATTTTTGTGACTGTAGTAAAGCACACTCAAAATCCAAAAACCCTATGGTTAAAAAATATCTAAGATTGCTAGAATCATCTAAAATAACCATTAAAATCAATTTTAAGAGGTTTTAAAAGAAAGTAAACAAATCACATCTGAGTCCCAATATGAAACTGAGGTCCATTCCAGGAGGGTAAACCAGCACTGAAACATTGCTAATCTACTGAGAACATCTACTGAATACTGTTACCTAGAGAAGCTACAAATTTGAGAGAGTACTACAGATTGGGCTTTGGTCCTGAACAGGGATGGAAACTGACTGAGGTAATGCTGAGTGCTCAGATTCTGAAAAAATAAAATAAAATAAAAGAGATTATTAGAAGAAAACCTGCCTACTGGAAGCTGACAGCAATAAAAAAATGTTACCCAAACTTGAATCTGGATGTAGTGACAATAATGTGCCGTTCACAAAAGCTGGGTTTGCTATCATAGTCTTTGTATGTTCCCATACATCAAAGTGACAGTTTTATTTTAACTCACTACTTAAGAATGTAGGCTCAGGCATTTGCAAAGGTAAACACAAATATTCCCTGAAAAGCAAAATGCTCCTTGAAAATAGTCTACACTAAACTACCAAAGAAAGGTTTTACAAATAAAAATTCACAATAAAAAATCACAAAACAAAGAAACAAAAACATCCCAGCAAACGTGACAGTCAGGAGAAAATGAAAAACAATCATGAAATGGGAGAAAAAAATATTTAGAAATCATGGATCTGATAAAGAACATGGGTCCAGAATACATAAAGAACTCTTACAATTCTTGAATTGAAAGACAAATAACTCAGTTAAAAATGGGCAAAAGATATAAGGAAAAAGGTCCCCAAAGAAGATATATAAATGGGCAATAAGCACATGAAAAGATGCTCAACATCATTAGTCATTAGAGCTATACAAATGAAAATCACAGTAAGAAACCATTTCATACCAAGATGGCTATAATCAAAAAGACAGTTGAGAACATAGAGCAGTTGGAACCTTCATACATTGCTGATGGAATGTAAAATGGTGCAACCATTTTGGAAAGAATTTTAGCAATCCCTCAGAATGTTTAACATAGAGCTACCATGTGATCTAGCAATTTCACTCTGAATATGTAAAAGCAAAATAAATGAAAACACATGCCCACACAAAAGATTGAATATTGGGGCACCTGGACAGCTCAGTCAGTTAAGCGCCTGACTTTTCATTTTGGCTCAGGTCATGCTTAGTGAGTTCAAGCTCTGTGTTGGGCTCTGCACTGCTGGTGAGGAGCCTGCTTGGGAATCTCTCTCTCCTCCTCTCTCTGATCCTCCCTGGCTCGAGTGCTGTGTTTTTCTCTCTCTCAAAATAAATAAACTTTAAAAAACAAAACACTGAACATGAATGGTTACAGAAGCTTTATTCATAATAGTAACAAATTTTTAAGAACCTAAATGTTCATTAACTGATAGATAAACCAAAGGTGGTATTGTTATGGAACCAGGCTGGAACGCTGGTGGAAAAACCAAGCAGCACTCAGAGATCTTGTTGGATTGGAGATTTATTTAACACTGGCAGGCCCAGAGGAGACCATTTCTCCAAAGATCTGAGCTGTGAGCACAAGCATGGGAGGCAATTTATACTCTGTTACTTCCGCATTCCACATTAGTAGTAATTTGGCATACACGGCAAGCAGGGCAGAAAGAAGAACCCGGAAGAGGGGTCTCTAAGCTAGAAACTAGAGCTTGTTTTAGTCCCGTTGACCATCTTATGGTGCAGAACTTTACTTATTTTCCCAACAGTATACTTACACAATGGAATATTATCTAACAATAAAAAGGAATCAAGTACTGATACATGGTATAACATTCATGAATCTTGAAAAATTTGACAATACAAAAGAAGAGACACAGAAAACCACATATTGCATGAATCCATTTGTATAAAGTGTCCACAACAAGCCAATCTTTAGAGGCACAAAATAGATTGATGGTTACTTAGGTGTGGGGAGAGGGGAACAAGGATGTGGTCTTTTGCAACTAGTTTCTCTCCTTTAGCCTAATGTTTTTAAGATTAAACCAGATGGGAGCATGAATTAATACTTGAATGCTAAGAGCCATATCAGCAACACGGCAGAGTAGCAAATGCCTCCATATACCCACAAACACAACAGTTCATCAATTTATGGAAAAATTCCTTTTGAGAAAAATCTAAAACTAATTGAAAGTCTCCTGCACCTCCCAGGAGAATGCAAAACTTGGCTCACTGAAGCAATTAAGGAGTTTCAGGACACCCTCTCACCAGAGTCCCTCCCTGTCACAGTATCATATGATCAAGAGAAGATACACTAGCTCCAAGCTTCAGCAAGGGGAGGGAAGGAGTTGATTCACACGTTCAGTGCCCCAGCTTTCCAGAGAGGTCTCCCTGAGGACTAGATTCTGTTTTGCCAGTCTTGGAGCTCTGACATGTCTGGCAGAGTCTAGCTGCCTGTGGGAGAACAGAGGCAGTAGCTCGGGCTAGTAGATGCCATTGATTTCCTTACTATTCAACACAAAGTGAGTACATTAAAAAATCCCAGCTCTCAGCTTCTTCCAGGAGAGTAAAGGAGTTGATCCAGGGATCCAGCACCCTAACTTCTATGGGGCTTCACAACTAGCATCTCTCTCACCAATCCCGAAGCTCTGATGGTTCTAGCATAGTCTAACCAGCTGGGGGAGAATAAAGATGCAACTTGGGCTGATAAATGCCAGAGCTTCCCCTACATGCTCCCTTAAGCTCTGCACAGAGTGAGAAAACAAAAATCACTGCCAAGAAGCAGGCTGCTTCTTCCGGGGAGAGAAAACATTGGAGAGCCCCCCAGAATCTCTGGCCAGGCTTATTGGTGGGGATCTCTTCCTGCATAAAACCGATCTGTGAAGACTGAGAGAGGTGCCTACGTTGTCCAGTGTGCAGACACCAACACAGAGAATTGAGGAAAGTGGAGAACCAGACACAATGTTCCAAAAAATGGAACAAGATAAATCCTCAGGAATTGACCTTAATAAAATGGAGGTATATGAGTTACCTGACAGAGAATTAAAACAACTCCCATAATGATGCTCACCAAGGTCAAGAGAACAGTGTGTAACTTCAATACTCCCATTTAAAAGTCACATAGCTCTTGCTTATACATGAAAGCTCATTCTTGAACTTGCTTTTGTGTAGGTTTCTTTCCCCTCTTATCAGGCCCAATGTATCCCGAGTCACACTGGAACTGTAGTTATTTCCCTGGAGAGGAACTTAGGCCAGGCCTACAGGGTCACCTGCTGCCTTACAGGAGAAAAGGCTCTGGAACTTCCTTGAGCAGGAGGAAGTTCTTGCTATTACAAAAATGAAGGAGACTGCAGAGCCAAAGTCTTCAGGGGCATTTATCCAGAAGTACTCATGCCAGATTTCAGGGTCCTAGATTTTCCCTTCTAGTGCCTTGACCTTACCGTAACACACATGCCTTGCTTGAGTGTTTATATTTTGTTGGAACTGTGTAAGTCTGTTAGATCTTCAGACTACTCCTTGTCTAAGATATTCCCACTACAGGAGATAAGAACTTCTTTGTGAGCTACAAAAGAGTTATTTAGATCCCTACACTTAACCTATAACGGCTTGTTCGGGTCTTCAGTATATTATTCCAAGGCATCAACACAACTTAAAATAAGCAAACAACTCCTCTATTTCTAGGAATTTTTCTCCCCTTATTTTACAAATGACTAAATGTCTGAATCATTCACTTATAATAGCATTCCTTTTCCACAAGATGTTTCCCCAGGTCACCACCACTGAAATCTTTAGGTGTTCATTTCTTTGTTTTGTTGTGGTTGTTGTTTTTTTAAGTAGGCTCCAAGTTCAATGTGGAGTTTGAACTCATAACCCTGAGATCAAGAGTCATTTGCTCCATTGACGAGCCAGCCAGACACCCCACCACCACTGAAGTCTTGAGCAATCTGACATTTATATAATGCCAGTACTTGTCTAGTCCCAAACACCAATTGTAATGGAGTCCTATTTGCACACCAGGCAGTGAGTGAACCAACCACAATACCCATTTATCACCTGTGCTCTCAGACCACTCCCAATACTAATTATGTTAGTTTAAGTCATCTAAGAAGTAGATACCAGATGGGATTAAGGTACATTCATGGTGGAATACTACTCAGTAATAAATTTTAAAACATTTTTTAAGCTACTACATGCAACAACATAGACACATCTCTAAAACATTATGTTAGTCAGAAGACACTCAAAACAAAAGAGTACATATTGTACGATTTTATTTAAGTGAAACTTAAAAATAGATAAAAATGATATTTAGTGTCAGAAATAAGAAGTCCTTAGCTCTAACAGTGAATACTTACTACATAGGGGCCCAAGGGAAATTTTTGTGTGATAAATGTTTTCTAATTTGATAAGTTAAATAGCTTCATAGATGCACACACAGGAAAAAAATTCAATCTATAATTTAAGATCATTTCATCTTAACACCTGCAAGATATTCCTCATACATAAAGGGAATTAAAAACAGGAACTGGTTACTAAAAAAATAAATAACAAAAACAAATAAAGTGGTTTAAAGTAGGATTTCAGATGGTGCCCTATTGATGTGAGAAACAAAGGCAGAAGGAAATGGCAGGTAAAACTAAATTTCCTTATAACCTGCAGCCCATTGACAAATACTTGAGGCTCCGGCCAGTCTTTTTTTTTTTTAAACGTTTATTTATTTTTGAGACAGAGAAAGACAGAGCATGAACAGGGAAGGGGTGGGGGGTCAGAAAGAGAGGGAGGGAGACACAGATTCTGAAACAGGCTCCAGGTTCTGAGCTGTCAGCACAGAGCTGGACGTGGAGCTTGAACTCACAGACCAGGAGATCATGACCTGAGCACCTGCCCCAAGGCTCCCACCAGTCTCAATGCTAATACTTTGCTAGAGGGAAAACAACTTTAACTTGACAATAGCGAGGCCTCCAGTATCCTATGAGTCTTCTTTATCATATGAAAATCCCTTTGGAAACTTCCCCTGGACTTTACCTCCCCCAACTCTATAGTATGTAACCAGTCTCTCCTCATGGCCCCAAGGCATCTCTTCCTGCCCAAGGGTCCTGTTCCCTTGCTTTAATAAAATCACCTTCTTGCACCAACAACGTCTTCAAGAATTCTTTCTTGGCCGTTGGCTCTGGACCCCGTAAGCTCCACCATAACCCCAAAAAACCTCATCACTCTCACCATTACTGGTAATAAAAGAAAATGCTTTGGCAAATTGTAGAAATAATATTATCATAGAGCAGTATCTTGCTTTTTTTCTTACCAGAAACCTTTTCTTTTTCCTCCCTTGTGGAGTCTCCAGCCAGTTGTAAGTTCTTACAACCAATGTCTAATTATATTCTCCAAGGTAAAAGGTCACCTGGGGGAAGGAGTTCTAGGTTGGCTGGGCTTAACAGATATCTTGCTATTTGATTGTTTTTAAATTTTAAATTTGTTTGTCTTCTGAATTTTGTGGACTTCTTTTTTCCTAATTTTACCTCATGTGTTAAAAGTAAACTAGCAGTGCACTATAATAAATAGTGTCTTCCAATTTATATGTCCCTTTCAGCAAAATAATCTGATTTACAGTGAAGTATTTAACACCTAATCTCTTTTTCCCTGGCACTAACACCTGAATGGATGACCATGTTTTACAAATTAAAATGTAGTTTAGAACATTTGACATTTAGTCTACATGTTTCTGTAAGCATACACATCATCTTCTCAGTTCAAACAGAGGAACACAGTCATCAAAGTCATAGGTCATTTCATACAACTCAACCAAGCTTTAGTCTTCTTATTTTATAAGGTAATGTGTCAAGCCGTTCAGGGAAATAAATTTCTGTCACAATTTCATGATAAATAAAAATGAGCGACTAACAAGAAGAATTCTAGAGGTTCTATTCATCTAAAAGTATTCTAATTTTTAATTGAGAATTTAGCCTGTCAAAGTGCAATGTGGAATGCAAAGGGTTCTTTCCTTGATACTGAATCATCTACTATTATGACCTATTTCTTTCCTCAATAGTAATACAGCTTTTATTTTAAGAATTTGGAAGGCTAATTTTGAGTTATAATTTCTGAATTTTGAATTGACTCTTCTTTGCCTAGAAATGATAAAACAACTGACTTCTTCATAAGATCAAACATCCATCTAATAAGAAAAGAAAAAGAAAAGAGAGAGAGAAAGAAGAAAAAAAACATATTCACATAAATAATAAAATGATGGTGTCTATTTTTGTCCTGTTACCTTAACATCAAATCTCCAGATCTAAGCAAGCTCAATTTCAACTTATTTTGTCACCCTATATTTCATATGACGAGAGTTAAAGTTACCAGAAAGAGACCACTGCCTGATATGATCTTCAAAACCAGTACACTGCTATTACAGAGGGATACTTTCTTAAAATTTTTCAACTGGATTAAACAAGAGCAAACATAACTGTAGAATAATGAAGTATCACTACATTCAAAATAACATATGGATTCAGGAACTAAAATAGACGAAACAGAAGAAAACTTTTGAATGCTAGAAAGCAGTGAACAAGCCTGAATCATGGAGGACATGGGCTTAGTAGAAGCTCTGTTAAGGCAGCGTAGCCTAGGCGAAATAGGTATCAGAGAACAACCTCACAGCCATTCCTGGGATTTCCTCTGTTGCCTCCACCTCTGCCACAAAACCTGCCAGTGAAACACCAAACTTACCAACCAACTCACCTGTCTCCTTTGTTGTCACCTTTTTAAATCTTTTTTGATTTCCTCTCTTTCTCTAGCCATCTCTCTTTTTTCCTAGATACTGATGTCTTCTGATTTCAATATCAGCAATTTATAATTAAATTTTAAAAAGTTTAAGACACACTGTGTTACACTATCAAGAACTCTATGGGGCACTTGGGTGGCTTAGTCTGTTCAGAGTCTGACTCAGTTTTGGCTCAGATCATGATCCCAGGGTCATGAGATCAAGCTTAAGATTCTCTCTTTCTCCCTCTGCCTCTCTTTACTGTTCATGCTCTCTCTCAATGGGAAAAAAAAAAGAAGAGGAAAAGAAATCAAAAGAGCTCTATGATTTATCTAAAATATTAAAAATTTTATTGTTACCTAGTCATTCCTTCTTTGCTAACCTGAATATAAAAGATAGACTGTTTGCTATTATATCTTGTAAAAATAGAAAGTTTATTTTTCTAAATCAAGATGCACTGTCTTCAGAATAAAAATGGAAAATGTACAAATTTCCTTAAAGATACAGCTCAAGAGTATTCTAGGCAGAATATTAACAGAACCAGATGATTATTTTGAACTGTGTGGGATAAAGTACAGGAATACAGAGAGACCCTAAGAAGAAATACTTAGGATCAGTTTTCAAAATATTTTAGACGAAAAGTAGACAACCCATGACAGTCTCTCCAAATAGCAGAAACAAACAAATAAAAACTTCATGTAAGAAAAAGCTTCAGAATAAAGAATAAATCAATGATGAGGCTCCAAGCCCCTTTGTTAAGTCTTCAGAAACACTAGATACAGTGCCTAGTAGAATCATGGCTGGAAAATAAGATCAAGAATCCTACAGGTTTTGTCCACATTAGCCAAGTACACTTAAAGTAGACAAATATGTCTCAGACAGAATTATGGATGATTATGGATGTGGCTTTTGAAGCATGAAGTATACACACAAAAAAAGTTTCTTAAGATATGTACAAAATTTTTAGAGAATTATTCTGGCAACACAATAGCTAAGTTGGACTAAAAAGGACAAAGTGGGAAATACAGAGTGTTGGCAAAAGGCTTGAAAGGACACTATACAGAAAATGATATCCAAATAGCAAAAATTTGAAAAGGTGCTCACTACCATTCCTCAGCAGGATGTGTAAATCAAAACTACAACGAGATGCCACTACACACTAACTTGAATGAACTGCTAAATTTAGACTAAAAATACAAATTGTTGTGAAGATACAAAACAATTGTTTCTCTCCTATATTGACAGTAGGGATGTAAAATGTCATAGCCACTATGGAAAAGCAGGGACATTTCTCAAGCATGAAAAATATCCTGACCCTATGTTTCAGCAACCCAACTCGTAAGTGTGTGCACAAGAGAAATGAAAGCAAATGTCCATGGAAAGATTTAATACAAGAATGCTCTGGTTGCCTTTATGTTTCCCTCTAAATTCAAGGCAAAAAGCCTCTTCACTTGCTATATATTTAGAAAGTGGAATATTTATCAGTAAGAAACATGGATCTATCTCAAAAAATATATACATTTAAAATGCCAGACACAAAACAATACATATTCTGTGGTCCCATTTATATTATTTTCAGAAAAATACAAAAATAACCCATGTTCATAAATTTAAGAATAGTGGTTATTTCCAGGGATGTAATTGGCCAGAAAGAATTTCAAGGGAACTTTCTGATATGTTGGAAATACTCCATATTTTGTTCTTTGTTATGGTCAGAAGGTATATACATGCTCAAAAATTCCTCTAGCTGTATACTGAAGATTTGCTCATTTTATTGTACATAAACTACTACTCAGTAAACTTCAGAAAACAATACCAAGTACATACATTCACACATTAATATTGACCCTCTACTTATATTTCTGAGGACTTATCTTTCATGCATTCAAAAGGGGACACATTTAGCTTTAATTATTGCAGAACACATTGGGATAGCCAAAAAAATTGTAAGTAGCTTATATTTTCCACATTAGGGGAAAAAAGATAAAGTTTTATATTAACAAACTAAATAATAAGCAGCCATATAAAGAGTTAGGAAATACTTTAAGCATTAACATGAAAATTTTCCCAATAGAACCTGTAAGGGAAAAATAAAGTACAAGATATTGTGTGATATATTTCAAATATATGTTTAAAAAAGGGGGAAGGGTACATAAAATATTATTTACACAGTCACAATTTTGAAAATTTACACAAGAAATCAATTGTTTCCTTTCTGGTAGGATGAGTATGGATGATAGACTGCAGTGGGAAGATTTCTCACTTATCTTTTTTTACCTTAAAAAGTGTAACTATGCATACATATTTCCTGTTTTTCCTATTACAAACTCATCTTGTCTGAATCATTTCCAAGTTTTTAAATTGCAATGCCATTATTCATCATTAATCCCTCCAAATTCTTGAGTTATCCTGATTCCTCTTTTCAGACATCATGTCTATCACCAAGTCCAAATGACTGTACCATAAAAATACATGTTGAGTTCTCTTTATTCTTTCTGCTACCCACTTCCTTCCTCCATTCTCCAGCAGGCTAAGTCCCCAAATTCACCTGTGCATAGTACTGCAAAATCTTCAAACTGTTCTTGCTTTTACACTTGTCTCCTTCAAATCCCTCTTCCCCACAGTGGCCAGAGTGGCCTTCAGATTACAAAAGCCCTACTGTAATTGTGAGTACACAGGTAGAAGAATGACTACATGCCGTATCCTGTGCAACTGCTGCCTACCTCTCTGACATGGCCTCATACTTTTCCTCCATGTGCCCATGACTTAATCACCACGTGGGTTCTTTTCTGTTCCTCCATGCACCAGCTCTTTCACCTCCATGGTCTTTGTTCTTGCTCTTCCCATTGCCTGTTCTGCCCTCTCTCAGACCTCCCACAGCTAGATTTATCTAGTTATTCAGCTTAAATGTCAACCCCTCAAAAAGGGCTTTTCTAATACCCAACCTAAAAGAACACACTACTTGTCCCCACTTGTTCTCCAACATATCATTCTGTTATATTCTTCATTTTTGACAGTTTTAAACCTATCTTCTTTGCTCTTTGACTGCCTCCCTCCACGGGAATATAAACTCCCTGAGAGCAAGGACTTCATGTACCATAACTAGTGCTGAATTGCTGACCCATCCATACACTAAGCCTTCCAAATGATAGATACTTACAACATTTTGTAAAAGAAAGAAATTCCTTTCCACGGTTTCTGATTGGGAAATATCTGAGGAATCTGCAACAGTTTCCCAAAGAAACAACCATCGTGGGTGGAGCCAGGACTACAATCTTGTCCTCTGAATTCCAGTCTCATATTTTCATCACTACTGGATGCCTTGTGTAGTAAACTAGTTCAGGTCATCCTAAGCTACACCTCTTAAAACACACACGGACACAAACAAACACACACACACACACACACACACACACACACACACACACACCTTTCTTTTTTTTTTTTAATGTTTATTTATTTTTGAGACAGAGCATGAATGGGGGAGGGTGAGAGGGAGAGGGAGACACAGAACCCGAAACAGGCTCCAGGATCTGAACGGTCAGCACAGAGCTCGACGCGGGGCTCAAACTCATGGACCGCAAGATCATGACCTGAGCCGAAGTCAGACACCTAACCGACTGAGCCACCCAGGCGCCCCTACATCTTTCTTTTTAATATTATAAAATTGTCTGAGATTAAAATGCTTTCTCACCTGAGATGAGAGGCCCACTGTAGACTAGTTAAGTTCTCTATATTATCCTTGCTGTTTTGTAATTAAAAAACAAACAAAAAAGACTTTGTATTTCCAAAGATCTCTCCTCTCTCCTCTGATCCTCTGCTCCCTTTCTTCCCTCCCTCTCCCCCCAACCTTTTTCTGTATTTGTATATGTGGCTTTGTGGTACAGTTATCTCTGTGATCATGGTTTCTCTGTCCCATTATCTTTTCTCCTATTTTTTCCATTTGTGTCCTGTCATGTTTTTCCTTCTGTTCTCTCTCTTCCATTGATGTTATATTTCTACCTATCTGTCTTTCTGGAAATTTATCCTTTCAAGAAGCAAAATGACATATATTCAAAGTTATTTATTTGCAGCACAAATTTAATAGAAAAAAAATGGTCAACAATATTATCTCCATCCCATCATTTTTCATGATGTCCCACTCCACCTCTGACTGAACTGGACATAAATTTGAATGAAAGTGTATTTGTATATTTTATTTCTTTTGTAAAATTTAAGTTTGTTACCTTAATTTAATTTTTTAAAATTTTTATTTATTTTTGAGACAGAGAGAGACAGAGCGCAAGCAGAAAAGGGGGCAAAGAGAGAAGGAGACACAGAATCTGAAGCAGGCTCCAGTCTCTGAGCTGTCAGCACAGAGCCCAGGGCAGGGCCTGAACTCACAAACTGTGAGACCATGACCTGAGTTGAAGCAGACGCTCAACTGACTGAGACACCCAGTTGCCCCTGTTACCTTAGTATTAATATCACTCAGATTTATCCTATCTTCCCTTTTAATGTATAACAAGGAAACAATATTAAATGGATTTTTTATGATTAAATACTTTTTCTTTCATGTAATATTCTTTAATTGAAAAACAGAAAGACCTTCATTTTGCAGTGGCAGAACATAGGAACTACATATTCAAAAAAAGTGAGTAACTATAAATATTAAGATCAAAAGAACTAGTGTATAAGACATCAGGAAGTTCTCTTATTTAAGGAGAATTATTTCTGAAAAATCATTTGTCTCTGTTTTGTGCCCAAAATATGAACATACTAACATACTTACCATTAGTCTCACTACTAACCTCTTTAAACACCAATGCCTTCTCATCACTTACTGAATTAAATAGAAGGATCTAGAATAACCTTCCCAGGCTCACTACTTTCATTATGCTTAATAAACATGTGTGGCAGTCCATTAACACTGTCACTGTTAAAACATCCAATTTAAAATGATGACATGATCCAGTAGGGCCTTACTTAGCTGCCACACTTGTTGAATATTTTTAATCCTTAAAATGTTCTCTATTTCTACTTGACATTCTAATAATTCCCACTGGAATCACTCTGCATGCTTAAGGTAGCTGAAAAACTCCAAAGCATATTCCCTATTGCATCACAAATTAGAGAGCAGATTCCAGAATTTATGATGTCCCACCGTGAGGATATATATTAAAGGAAAAATTCAGAAGTGATCAGGTAATCTCCTTTTCATCAGAAGGAAGAGGATGGCTCCCTTATCTAAGAGTAGCACTGGAGCCTTAGGGAGGTGAAATTTTTGGTCATTCTTCATATTTAAAGGAAACAGAAAGGAAGAATAGAATAAGATAGTCATCACCTCCTGCCTTAAAATGAACAAGAAAAGCTTTAATAATCCTGCAGAAACAGAAAAAGGGTAAGATCTAAATTCAGACATACAGGATTTTCTACCTTGTCCCTCAAATATACCTCCTGTCTGTCCTCCTCATGAATAGTATTATATTAAGGGAGCTAAAATCTTTAATTACATTATTATAAAGAAGTGAAAATGCCAATATCTTAGGAAGATTAATCATCTGGGCTTCCATTTGAGTATCACACAAATGAATATGTTTTCCCCATGGTAAATCAGAGATACGGGGAGAATGAAAATCAGGAATTGTAAAGTCAGAAGGTGTAGGCTGAGTCCAGAGACAAACATCACGACTTGACAAGTTTGCAAACCTCTTGGTTCCCACACTCAGTTGGCATGCATTTCTTTCCCTGCATATGGTCCCAGCATACACTACATATGGCTCAGAGTTAGGGATCTTAAAACAAGAAAGACTTGATTCACAATCCTAGCTGAATTAGGTAAGAAAACTTTGCACCCTTCCTTGAAACAACATAAGTGTTTACCTTGAAATAACTCATTTAAGCAGTCACCCTCTCTGGGATTAACTCTAGCACACTGACACAAAAATCTACTAACACAGGGTCCACTTACCATTTTTTACTGGAATTTGTTTACCCACTGAGTGCTTTCTCAGGTCAGTTTGTGTAGATGTGATATGCCTACTAATCAACTCATTTGATCTTCATATCAACCTTGCACAGTAGAAAGAGTGGATATATTATTTCTCCTTTATAGATTTAAAAAAATCAGATTTTAAAAGACTAAATGATTTGCATAAGGTTTACAGCTACCAAATTGTAGTTATAGTAACTTAAATAAAATAGAATAATTCCCAAAGCAGGGTTCTATCTGTAACATTCATGACACTATCTAAAACATGAAAATATTAAAGGACAATAGAGGTTTCCATGATCCAATGTAGCCATCTCATTGATTTGATAAGTAATTGTCTGGGTGAAGATTTGTGCAGTTGAATAAAGTTTTATATAATCCTCAACTTTAGTATTGATTAAATATATTTTATATTCTTTGGTTCGATTCACAGTTTTCAAAACTCATAGAAATGGGTAAGAGTGTATTTTAATAATTTGAAAATGTTATGAATATAGTATCAGAAAACACAATGTCATTTTCAAACTTTCATTAAATGGATTCATATTGGCAGGGGTGGTTTTAAGGGGATTTACTTCAAAGCACAAAGATAATCACTTTATTTTTATCATAATGAGTTAGACAAAATATTTGAGACAACATGAAGTAACTAATGAATGTTTGAGACGAAGTAAATTTCAGCAAGTTTAATGTTCAGGAAGAAAGTCTTAGCAGTGAAGAGCAAGTTAAGTATTTTCAATCTGTTGAAAAATCCACTGGAATGGAACACTTAGGAAGCACTTACCATACTCCCTCTACCTTGGAGCAATCTACTGTCTCAGAATTAATGGAACGACAGGTATTGAAAGTAATGATGTAGAATGTGTGCACGAAACAAAGTGAAAATACATTAAGACTAAAAGAATGTGGGCAAATGAGAGAAAAGGAAGGACAAGAAAGTAATGAAGAAGGAAAAGCAAGGGCTCTGTGGAGAGAAACCACAGAAAAAATAAAATAAGGCAAATGTAAAAATAATATTCGAGAAAGTGGGTCTATAAAAGAGAATTAGTAGGAGGAGAATGGATAAATATGAAACGTTTAGACAGGAGCAAGAGAAAATGCATGGGGAGAGATGAAGGAGATGCTAGGAAGGTGACCGGTCCCCAAACACCTGGCTCTAGGAGGAGTCCAGGCATGCTCAGTGTGACCTGTGGAGGCAGTGTGTCTGCACTCTGAGGAAGAGGGCCAGGTACCAGCACCCTCTCTATCTGTGCATCTAAAGATGCACTAAAATGCCAGATGTGTTTTTTTTTTATTAAGGAAGGATAGGGGTGATGAAAACATTCAGGTCTGTGTCTTAGCCTACACTGACAATACTTCTTTGCCTTATCTGACTACAACAAAAGCTTGTGCCTGTGAGAATCATTGTCTGGGGCTTTTTTTTTTTCTTTCAGGAATCCATTTTATGCAGAGTAATGTCCGTTGGATGCATGTCTGTCCTCAGTGTCTATGATGAGCACAATTTGAGAATCACGGGAATAGAAGGTATATAAATGGGAATGGGAAAAAGGGAATGGGAGAAGAAAGTGGATTAAAGACATGAAGTGATATGCAAGTCCATCTATTAGTAACAGGGATTAGAGATGGATACTGGAAAAATAAAAGCAGAAAAAGAGTGGGAGACTGTAACTCTCAGAGTGTTCCCTGTATCTTGAAATGTCAACCCCCCAAAAGCATGAAATTACTGTAAGTGCTTACCTGGAATGCCCAAAACCTAAATAGACAGAGGGTGCTATGGACTTACTTTCCTAAGAGCAGGTTTGTATAGGCAGAGTAAGAAATAAAGGTGGAGACCAATAGGCGTCCACATGGGTAAAAGACAGAAGGAAACTTCTAAGTTAATTTCAAGGACACCAAAGATATTTTTTCCTCTTTTTTTTTTAAGTTTTTATTTAAATACCAGTTACTTAACATACACTGTAATATTAGTTTCAGGTGTACAATATAGTGATTCAACACTGACACACACTACCAGCTGCTCATCACACTAAGTGGACTCCTTAATCCCCATCACCTGCTTAACCCACCCACCCCCATCCCCTTCTGGTAACCATCAGTTTGTTCTCTATAGTTAAGGGTCTGTTTCTCAGACTGCCTCTCATTCTCTCCCTCTTTTTTCCCCTTTGTTCATTTGTTTGCTTTCTCAAATTCACTATGTGTGTGTTGATACCTATGTGAACATGTATTTGTATGTACAAATATGTGTACACATGTTATAAATTCTTTTTCTATAAAATTTGGCGGCAAGTTACAAATGTTACTGATCACATAGAACATCACAGGTTCTGATGTTTCCTAATAATTGTGCCCTAAAACACCAGTATATTGCCTAAGTGTCCCATGAGTTTCTTTATGGACTTCTTAAGGTTTATTTTTCTTTAGTCTTTCTCCTTTTTCTCCCCTCTCTTCCTACCTTCTCTTTTGGGGATGCTATCAAAAATTCGTGACAAATTTCAATTGGGAATTTTTCTCTCTCCAGTTTTTCCCACCACATCTAATGGCACTTAAAAAATGATTCATTGAAATATAATCAACATACCATAAAATTTAAAGAGCATAATTCAATGGTTTTAAATGTATTTACAGAGTTATGAAAGTATCATCATCATCATGATAAATTTTAGCGCATTTTCCCCACCCCAAAAAGAAAACTCATATTAGCAGTTACTCCCCATTGCATCATAGTCCTAGGCAACCACTCTTCTACTTCCTGTCTCTATCGATTTGCCTTGTCTGGAGATTTTCGTAAATTGAATTGTACATATGCTGTCCTTTGTGACTGGTTCCTTTCACATAGCATAATGTTTTTGAGTTCATTCATGTTTCTGCACGTTGCAATACATCATTCCTTCTTATTGCCAAACTATATTCCATTGTATCCATAGTATTTTTTAAAAACAACTATTGCATGTAATTAAAAAACAAGGGAGGGGCGCCTGGGTGGCTCAGTCAGTTAAGCATCCGACTTTGGCTCAGGTCATGATCTCACGGTTTGTGGGTTCGAGCCCTGCATCAGGCTCTGTGCTGACAGCTCAGAGCCTGGAGCCTGTTTCAGATTCTGTGTCTCCCTCTCTCTCTGCCCCTCCACCACTCACGCTCTGTCTCTCTCTGTTTAAAAAATAAATAAACATTAAAAAAAATTTTAAAAATCAAGGGAAATATTGTTATATATCACATTATAATATTTTGTTACAATTAGCAATCTTTCGTTTTTAAGTCATTCGTGCCAACAAACATCTACAGATATCAAAATATATGAGTATTTATTTATAAAGTATGTTTCTACTATTATAGTAACATACAAATTAGAAGACAACCACAAATATAATTCTAAGTAGAGTTCTTATTTAGACCAGATTATAGCCTGAAAGGGTAAATATTTATGCAAGCAATATTACAATTAAGTAATAGCAATTTACAGACTCTGATTAATAATGTACTAATCCGTTTAAACTAAGAAATACATACCTCTTATTTTTTTCTTCTCTACTTGCAAATGAGAATGAAGAAGTTGCTGCAAAATTAAAATCTTAACTACAATTCCTTTATTTTTCTCATATGTCCAATGAGTACATCATACTTTATATTCTATATGGACAATTCCAACTCTATCATGCTTTGATTTATTAGTTGAGATATTGAAAATATTTTATACATTATGATAAGTTTTACATGAAAATATTTGTGGGAAGGATGTCATTTGCCTACCATTCTGAGATCTGAGGGAAAAGGAGGTTATGGATACATGGTGAGCAAATAAAACTGGGTTAGTATTAATTAGGATTTAAGAACAGGGTATGTAGTAGATTCAGGATGGGGACCAACCAAGAGGGTAACTAGGGGAAAACCTCTAAGTTAGGAGAATGTAGAATTCTTGTTTGAGACCCTAAACCATTTTGGAATAAAGGTGCACAAGGACACCAAAGCAGAACAAGTAAAAACACATTTAGAAAAGAAGGCATAGAACTAGAGAGTCTACAGGAAAGAAAGGTAAGAAGAATTTGCCAAAGTACTTTGGTCTGTGGGAATGAGAAGAAGTGACCAAAAGCCAGCAACTATTATAACATTAGAGACAGTGCACCACCACTAATCAAAAGAACAACAAGCCTGACAAATTTCATAATGATTAAAGTTTTTTAATGAGGAAATTTCAACTATACCTCAAGCAAACTAGCCCAGAGTCCTAGAGGAGCACATTACATAGAAGCTCATGGTTAAATGGGAATGAGAGTGGTTATAAGAACAATGGCTTAGGGGGGAATCAAGAAATGAAGGGTAGAAAGGTCAACTCAAGACATAAGACAATTACGGGCATGTGTTTTTTTCTGCTAGGCAAGTGTTGGAAGTGGTAAATGCTTTTATCTGAAAAGAGCTATGGAGTAGATGAAAAGGTGGTTATAACAGATAATATTTTGTTCTTTGTTATGTTGCAGACAGAGGAGAGATGGAGAGGGAGAACAGCACAGTGGTGACAGAATTTATCCTCCTTGGTCTCACCCAGTCTCAACAGGCTCAACTCCTGGTTTTTGTGCTAGTCTTAGTTTTCTA
The DNA here is from genome assembly GCF_014898765.1 of Herpailurus yagouaroundi. Lineage (NCBI taxonomy): Eukaryota > Metazoa > Chordata > Mammalia > Carnivora > Felidae > Herpailurus > Herpailurus yagouaroundi. The sequence continues at coordinate 241,870 of NW_024412532.1, forward strand.
CCTCATCATTCTCCCTGGAAATCTACTCATCATCCTCACCATCAGATCAGACCCTGGCCTCACAGCCCCCCTCTACTTCTTTCTGGGCAACTTGGCTTTCCTGGATGCATCCTACTCCTTCATTGTGGCTCCCAGGATGCTGGTGGACTTCCTCTCTGAGAAGAAAATAATCTCCTACAGGGGCTGCATCACTCAGCTTTTTTTCTTGCACTTTCTTGGGGCAGGGGAGATGTTCCTTCTTGTTGTGATGGCCTTTGACCGCTACATGGCCATCTGTCATCCTTTGCACTATACCACTGTTATGAACCCTAGAATCTGCTATGCCTTGCTGTTGGCTCTGTGGCTTGGGGGCTTTACTCATTCCATTGTGCAAGTAGCCCTTATTCTCCACTTGCCCTTCTGTGGCCCAAACCAGCTGGATAACTTCTTCTGTGATGTGCCACAGGTCATCAAGCTGGCCTGCACAGACACCTTTGTGGTGGAGCTCCTGATGGTCTCCAACAGTGGCCTGCTTACCCTGCTGTGCTTCCTGGGGCTTCTGGCCTCTTATGCTGTCATCCTCTATCGTGTGAAGGGACACACCTCTGAAGGCAAACACAAGGCTCTTTCCACATGTACCACACACATTATCATTGTGTTTCTCATGTTTGGACCTGCCATCTTCATCTACACTCGTCCCTTCAGAGCTTTCCCAGCCGACAAAGTGGTTTCCCTCTTTCACACAGTGATCTTTCCTTTGATGAACCCTGTGATTTATACCCTTCGCAACCAGGAAGTAAAAGCTTCCATGAGGAGGTTACTGAGTCGTCACATGGTTTGCTGAATGGAATAGAAGAGTGAGACATGCAACAAAGGAGGAAGGTCCGTTGGAATTAATTAAATCATTTATTCATTAGTGTACTATGTGAGTCAGTCATTTTAGGAAATACTGAATTTATTAAGCAATTCCAATTTTCAGGCACTATTCTAGGTATGTGAATAAGGCAGGTAAGATTCTAGGTCTCTTGGGGTTATATTGAAATAGATAAAAACAGATTAAAGTATTAAATTGGCCCCCAAAAAATCCCATAATATCCAAGAGAGATAGTGCTCTGAAGCAAGTGAAAAATACTGCCATGATAGAGTTTGACAGGAGATGGAAGTTACTTTGCTTTTGGTTGTTAAGCAAGGTCTTGTTGGTGGTAGTTAGCTGATATCCAGGTGACTTGAGAGAAATACCTGTGCAATTTCCCAGGGACAGAAAATTCTAGACAGAGAAGATGACTAGTACAAAGGCAGAGAGATTTTATTAACTGGTACATTGGAATATCACAAAGAGAAATGTGGTATCTTGCCAAATATGTTGATATATGTAAATATATATGTACTGCACACTGTAAAAAAAATGGTATGACGTCTTTTAGGGTCTGTGTGTGTGTGTGTGTGTGTGTGTGTGTGTGTGTGTGTGTGTAAATGCATGACAATAGTCATGAAAAAATGATAGACACATAATAGGATTATCATTGATATAGACTGGATTAAAATTTTCTTTCTTGTGACATGTTTTATGTTTATTTATATTTTTCACATTCTCTGCTTCATTTTGGTTTAATTGAAAAAGGGAAGGAAACAGATACTCTTATAGTCTCTGGAAAGGAATGGAACTCTGCCAACTCTCCGAGTGTAGCCCAATGAGAGTTGGATCAGACTTTTGACTTAAAGAATTGTATGAGAATAAAGTTTTGCTATTTTAAGTCATTACGTTTGGGGTAATTTGTTAAGATATAATAGTAAATAGAGACAACACACTCTGGTTAAACAGTAATATAGTAACATAGTATTTCTTTTACTATCCTTTTACTCTTCATTTATATGGCTCTTTATTTTTTTATTTTTATTTTTTTCAATATATGAAATTTATTGTCAAATTGGTTTCCATACAACACCCAGTGCTCATCCCAAAAGGTGCCCTCCTCAATACCCATCACCCACCCTCCCCTCCCTCCCACCCCCCCCCATCAACCCTCAGTTTGTTCTCAGTTTTTAAGAGTCTCTTATTCTTTGGCTCTCTCCCACTCTAACCTCTTTTTTTTTTCCTTCCCCTCCCGCATGGGTTTCTGTTAAGTTTCTCAGAATCCACCTAAGAGTGAAAACATATGGTATCTGTCTTTCTCTGTATGGCTTATTTCACTTAGCATCACACTCTCCAGTTCATCCACGTTGCTACAAAGGGCCATAATTCATTCTTTCTCATTGTATGGCTCTTTATTTTTAACACAGTTTCTTGTATGTAACATAAATCTTAACCAATACAATAATCTCTGCCTTTAAATAGGTTATTAGGTCATTTACAGATATCATGATAATAGATAGACACAGTTCAGTTAAAATTGACCATCTTTTTATTTTATATGTGTTTCATCTGTTTTTTCCACTTTTGTCTTATTTATGTATTTTCTTGAACACTGAGTGTTATTTATATTTCCTTTGTTTATATTTATTATGGAGTTCAATTTATTCATAGTAATAATCTTGACCTCTTAGCTATCTCTTTTCTTGAAGCCTTTAGTGTTTATTTTAGGGTGATAATACATACTGTACATTTTAATGTATCACAGTCTAAATTCAATATTACATATTTCCAGGTATCATATAAGAAAGTTATAACATTGTACTTCCATTTGCCTGTTTGTGCTGTTTTATATTAATGAGTACTATTACCTATTGAGATAATACATTCAACAACATATTGTTATTACATTCACTGTGTACTGCCATTTACCTTTTAAAAAGAGTTGTATAATAAAAATTATTTTTATCCTCTTCATATTTCATTTTGTATAATGTTATTGCTATGCCTTCACGTTCACTAATTTTTTTTTCCTCTTCACTGTCATCTCTGTAATACCTTCCAATGCATTTTTTTCACTTGAGAAGTACAATAGTTCAATTCTATATTTCAATTCAGATTAAAAAAAATCTTCCATGACCATTCTTAATCACTGTATAGTAGCAGTACTATCTCTTCTGATGATCACAGTAAATTACCCTTTACAAGATGGTGACACCTTTCCTTGCCTTCATGTCTCTTAGAAAGAAAAATGCAAAGTGAATGAGTAGCAGTAATAGCTTGAAGTTAATGGAAATCTTACTGTGTCACTGGTGAAAGGAGTTCTTCTAGAACTAGAGAGCATGAAGTTGTGGGAAAATAAAGCATAAATTGTACAAGTGTTTTACAGGGATTGAAGCTCTATGAGGAATATCCTTGCTCCCAAGCCTGCAGAATCTTATTACTGGGAAAAAGAATACATATAATGCCATTAAGTAAGAGCATACACTACGCTCTAGAAGATGCCATATCAAGATAGCAGGATACAATCTAAACATTGTGATGCTCTCTAATCAGTCTTAATATAAAATGACACAGAGCATGATGGACAGCTCCATCCCCATAGTCAGTTGAAGTGCCATGATCAGATGGTCCATATCTACTGGGGCATAGTAGAATGCCACGAGCTGACTTCCAACTCATGTATAGTTCTCTGCTGCACATGGCAGAGCCATGCTACATAATTCTATGAAACTACATTGTGATTCTGTTAGGATATGGCATAACTTATAAAAGGTCTATTTTCCAGCTAGGTAACTTTAATACTGTTGGATGTACCTGGATATATGGCCTTAGTAGTAAGACTGCATTTACTCTGTACTAGATCTGCTAAGATGTCTTTCCTGAACTAAGTTCACAAAATTGGAAGCCTCATGTCAATCAATAAATAAGTAATATATACAAGTTGGAATATACTGCCAACTTGGAGAGGACTACCAGACATTAAGCTTTCTTCTTAGTGTATGGTGATGGTACAAGATGCAATACTTTAACTTTAAAGTGATGCCTCAGCATCCTTGCCCTGTATAAACTCTCCAAAACTTCATAAATGTGGCATTACCTGCCATCTTAAATTAATGAGGTTTTTATCCTCACATTTGATCCTTTACATTCACTTAATCTGGGGAGAGGAAATGTTATTTTTCTTATGCCCTATTATAGGAATATTGAAAATTTCACTTAACTTCCTTTTGGGTAACTGTGTATCACATGACCTTGACTAGAATTGTATTTGTAGCTGTTGGTCTTGCTAGTAATCAACCATGATTATAGTGTTTCATTTAAATTAAATAGAAGGTTTTTTTCCCTAGGGTAAAAGAAATCATAGCATCTTAGTCCAACGTTGGCATGGCAGGGTCACAATATTACCAGAGACTCCAAAACTTCCTATATGTATGCTCTTTTTTAAAATAGTTTGTCACAAAATATTTGTAAAAATTCCACACACCATATTAATATTCCAGACAGAATGAATAAGAAAAGGATGTGTGCTATTATAGACCGCTTTTCCTTCCAATCCATTCTTTTCATTTCTACAAATTTGCTCTGTATTACTGCAAGCCCTAATCCATGAAGAAGGCTTTTCCAGTACGCTAAGTCAATTGGCCTCCAGATGGTTACAAATGGGTATCAATGTTAGATTAATATAGAGTGGGAGGAAAGGAGAATAATGAACACACACACACACACACACATGCTGCCTTAGCCCAAATATCTGCAGTAGTTCTATGGCTCACTCTGGAACTCAGCAACACTTCTGTGACTCTAGTTCTCCTAGTGAAACTGTCTCCTAAAGAAGTCCACACCCTAATCATGGAAACGTGTGAATATGTTACCTTATATGGCAAATATAACTTTAAAGATATGACTGGTTATAAACCTTGAGATGGGGAGATTATCCTGGATAATCTGGGTGGCCTCAATGTAATGCATGAATATTTAAAAGCATTGAACTTTTCATGAATCCAAAGAAAAAAGAAGCCAGGAAGGATGAGACTTAAGGAAGCTTTCATTCACTGTTTCTGGCTCTGAAGAGGAAGAAGACATGACCAAGGAATATAGGCAATGTCTAGAAAGTGAGAATAACCCCCGACTAAAAATCAACAAAGAAATGGAGATGTTATTGTACAACCATGTGGAACTAAATTTGGCCCATAGCCAGTATGAGTCTGGGAATGATTTCTCCCTCAAAGCCTCCAGTAGGGAACATTGTCCTACCAACAACTTGATTGTATCCTAGTAAGACCGATGTTGGATTTTGGACCTACATGACTATAAAATAATAAATTCGTGTTGGAAGAAGTCCCTATCTTTATGGAAATGTGTTAAGCAAGAAGAAGAAAATGAATACATGATCACACCCTTGGGCTGCGGTAAGACTGCGTCTTCTCTTGCCCCTCCAGCTTCGTTTTGGTTGTAGGTTCCTGCTGATGATCATCTTTGGTTTCCCTGAACATTTTCTGTTAGCAACTCAGATATTTTGTCACTTGAGTAATTACTTAACATCCTTCTGTTTTATATATGTATATTGTCTAACTGACAGCATTTAACTATAACTATTTACATTACTAAATGTTAGTACAAAAACTAACACATTTCTATTTAGACTTGAGAAAATATGGAGTTGGGAAACAAAGGGCATAACTCTCTCAGGAGTGAGCCCTTATAATAAATTTTCACCAAGTAGCTGCATGATAATACTGTTTACCTACATCTTACCACTTACTTACATCTTTGCCACTTCTACTTGCAAGGAAGGCAGCACAATGTCACTTAATGAATTCAGGCATCTGTTACTAATGAAGGATGGAAGAAATCTACTCACCAGACTGCATACATGGGCTGGACACATTGCTAAACTGATCACTGGTGAGGAAAATTAAGAACTGTGATTAGCTCAGGTTAGTGAGATGCAGCCTTGCAGACAGTGCTGGAAACATCATGGAAGTGTACAGACACCTGATCCCAAGAAAATGAGCTTTCATCTCCAAGAAAGATGGAAGTGTCATGTTTGAGAAACTAACAAGTACTCTAAAATTCTAGTTAATGGAATAAGACACAAGAAATGTATTAGAAAAAAATGTTATTAATGTTTGTTGATCCTTTTACCAGTAACCTAAAACAAAGAAGACAATGAACCGGGGAAAAAAACTACAAAAGAACTTTCCACAAGAAACCATGTACCACTCTTATACGGATCCTGAGAAACTTAACAGAAGACCATGGGGAAGGGGAAGGGAAAAAAAAGTTAGAGAGGGAGAGAGCCAACCCATAAGAGACTCTTAAAACTGAGAATAAACTGAGTGTTGATGGGGAGTGGGAGGGAGAGGAGGGTGGATGATGGGCATTGAGGAGGGCACCTGTTGGGATGAGCACTGGGTGTTGTATGGAAACCAATTTGACAATAAATTTCATATTAAAAAAAAGAAACCATGTACCATGTAAATATGTAAAAAAATGTAAACAATAGCAATAAAATCAATTATGCTTAAGGAAAAGATCATATTAAGTGGGGCATCAAAGTAGGAAATATGCAAACTTACATTTAACAAAACACATGTTACTACCCCCCCCCAAAAAATGTGTTGATAATGAACATGGGAAATTTTTGTTGTGTCATAAAAGTAGGTAGACATTTAGAGTGACATGTTTGTAATTCTGTTTCCTATTTTCTACCTTTCATATTGTTTAATACTGTGAAATCAAAACATCAGTGGAACTTATTTAAACTTAGAAAATAAATCAACTTAATTTAGAATAAAAAGTTATGAAAATAGTCAAGATCACTCTGAATTAATAAATCAATGAGATCAGACTTGCCTTTCCATACATTAAATATACTATAAACTAATGACTAATAAAATATATAGTACCTCCTCAAAAATTATCAGGGAAACAAAACAGTAAATGGGTGTACCTGAAGAAGAGCCTGATCTATCAGGAAATTTAAAAAGGTTATAAAGAAAGCATAACAAATTCTTAGTGGAATGAATTATTATTTAATTGCAATGATGATAAATCATTTCACATTATTTCTCAAAAGTCCAGAAAGATTCAGGTTTAAATGTGAAAATCTCAGCCTTAATAAAATGTAGAATTTAAATAATCTAGAATATTTATATTTGTCCTAAATATCACATTTATCAATGCTTTTGGAGAAAACAAACTACAGCAAAATAATGATCATACAAAATTCTCATAATTCAACTCTGTTCCTATCTCTCTACTACCACCTGAGTTATGGATTGTTGCCTTTAAAATATTTTCAATTTTATAGATGAAAAATGCATCTCATTTCTGAAATGTCAAAGTCTTTTTTAATAATCCCAATTACTATTTTACTGCCAGTCTCTAAGGAATCTAAAACAATCAAACGAGTTCTCTCTTTTGTGCCTCCTACCAACGGATACATTTATATACTGCTGTCTTTTGAAGGCCAGAGAAGAAAATAAAGTCACTGAATGATGAAGATTAAATATCCATTTCATATTGATGTTACTTCTGAGGTCCAAGTGCATACTGGTAGGTTACATAATCCTGACATGCTACTCTACCAATATACCGCACTGATCACATTATTTTCATTAGTAACATTAAATGTGTCTATAAATGGTATATACATATGCCAAAAATGATAACTGAGGGGAGGGATGAAAGGGGAAAATTAAACTGGAACAAACCTGATCTTGTTACAATTGAAAAAATACAAAAATCAGAAAATACTATACCAATAATTACTGGAAAGTAAGATTATGATCACCAATGCAGGCCAAATAAATTATTCTTAGAGAAGAGAAATCTAGGTATGTTCAAATTTTTTGGCTACACATATCAGGTTGAATGAATTTATTCTTTCAGTTATAGCAGAAATATAGAGAAAGTTCCTTTATTGTTTTTAAAAATGCAAGGATAAAATGCTTGATTCATTAGTTTGAAAATAATAGAATGTCACCACTCATAAAATATTGATGGTATCATTATACTTGTTAGAAATTGCTAGAAAACCATATGAGAAAATGCAACTTTCCTATGGTAACAGTCTGGAAATGACCAAGTAGTTAAACACTTATTAAGCCAGAAAAAAAGTAGAAATAGCATTTTGTCTAGAACTCTGTCTTTGCCAGACCCTTGTGTACCTAAAGGTGCACTTATTTCATATTTCAGAGAAATACAGAAGGTCCAAGGACTATAGTTTAGATAAGACCATTGTCTTATAGATAAGAGTGCAAAGCACAAAGAAGAAATATAGATTCACATCTTTGAATGAGAACTAAGATGTCCATTTTTGGTTTTATTACCTTGTGAAAGAAGAAACTTTTATGCTACTCTGAATGATATTGTCAAAAATGGAAGATTATGGGCCATTTACAAGAACTGTGTGTCTTAATGATAGTAACCATGCATAGAAAAGAGAATATGATTAAATGTTTATTATGGTTATCTAGATATACTATATTTTTAAAAATTTGAACTGTGTAACTAAAAGGTTGAAATATACTCACCAAATCACATATATTCTATTTTATTTTCTGACAATCTTCATTAGCCCTGGGTCTAGGCTCTCATAAAAGCAAGGAAAAGACTGGAGTTCAACAACATGCCTGGAATAAGACTTGAAAAATAGAGCTAAAATCAGCCAAACAAGGAAGGTCTTAAATAGGTGAATTTAAATTGATTGAGCACTGACCTATTCTTTCTACTTGTGCGTATTTTTTAAAAGTTCGTTTAGCTTGGCTGAATCCACTTCAGTCAGCAACGGAGTATCTGTGACTTTGTTCCATCTTTGACAAAGGTAAAAGTTAAAGGGACTTTAAAGAAAATAATTGTGAGGAAGTACAAGTTCAAGGAGGCTAAGTAACCCAAGACAGTACTCTCTTCAAAGAATATATCACATTTTAAGTTTTGTTAGGTCATGTTTACAAAGGTAAATGATTCACCGTACTCTTTATCCCTCACTAATGGAGGAAAGAGGAACAAGACTACAAAGGAAAACTTCACTAGTCCTACTAGTAGTGATTTAGGTATTTCTATACACTCATATATGTTACAACATATGACTTAACAAATACCAGAGGGGTGCCTGAGTGGCTCAGTCGGTTAAGCATCTGACTTTGGTTCAGGTCATGATCTCACAGCTTGTGGGTTCAAGCCCTGCATCGGGCTCTGTTCTGACAGCTCAGAGCCTAGAGCTAGCTTTGGATTATGTGTCTCCCTTTCTCTCCTCTGCCCCTCCCATGGTTGCACTCTCTCTCTCTCAAAAATAAACAAACATTAAAAAAATATTAAATAAAAATGGTTATCTGATCCAATTTTCCAGCAATTGGATAAGAATGCACAGATGGGACACTTTATGTCTGATCATATGAAATGAAGAGTTAGGCAATATTTAGATGAGCATCTGTAGTTTTGAGAGTCAATCTGGGTCATTCAAGTCTAAAAACCTTAACCTTTCCTCAGTAATTGAGTTTGATCTCAGTTAACGATATAACTGTCTCCACATTCAATCTTCTAACAACAATATATATGTTCATGGTCCATAATTAGTCCTTTCAAGAAGCATAATTACTTTATGTGATTTCAGCAATATTTAATATGGCAAACTTTTACTACGTACTGGAATGTCACAAAAATGTCAGTAAATGCACTTCCTGCAAAAGATAAATTTATCTTGCTTTTGCCTTCCAAAATTCCTTTATATCATTCTAATAAATTAAATGCTCACACACAGTCTGATCTACAGCTGAACAAGAAGGGAGAGGTTTTCTCAAATGTCCAACTGACCTTGCCCCTACTAACCAATACACCCATTTTATTTAGTTGGCTCTATTCCCTCCAGTTTCTATACCATGTGGTCCAGTGAAATATCTCCTGTAAAATACGAAAGAAGTAGTCATACTACCAAATGGGTTGTTTGCCTGCATAAGAGACAGTATGTAAGTAAGGATGAAGTTTATGGATTTGTCAGTCCCTATGATATTCTGTGTGTTTTTCCCTCTTCTAGGCAACCTCTGATAAACTCATACGAAAGGATGAATGGATGTCCCCAACAACAGATCAAGTGTGTCTGAGTTCATCTTGCTGGGACTTTCCACTTCTCAAGAAATTCAAATATTCTTTTTTGCAGTCTTCTTCCTTGTCTATGTAGCCATCATAGTAGGAAACCTCCTCATTGTGATCTCTGTGATAGTTGATACACATCTTCACTCCCCCATGTATTTCTTTCTGGCAAATTTATCATTTTTTGATTTATGTCTTTCTTCTGTTACAACTCCCAAAGTGATTGCCGACCTCCTTAGAAAACACAAGACCATCTCCTTGTGGGGCTGCATGGTCCAGATGTTTTTTATGCACTTCTTCGGGGGTGGAGAGATGTCTCTTCTGATAGCTATGGCCATAGACAGGTATGTTGCCATATGCAAGCCCTTGCAGTATCAGACCATCATGAATCACAGGGTGCTCATTGGGTTTCTGCTGCTCTCATGGGCAATTGGGTCCATACATACCACAAGCCAGATGGTTTTCACTGTAGGTTTACCTTTCTGTGGTCCCAATGTTGTGGACAGCATTTTCTGTGATCTTCCCCTGGTCATCAAGCTTGCCTGCACTGAGACCTATATCCTAGAGCTCTTGGTTACTGTAAACAGTGGACTACTGTCCCTGATCTGCTTCATTCTCCTGCTCTTATCCTACATTGTCATGGTGGTCACCATTTGTCAGCACTCCGCCAGTGCATCCTCTAAGGCAGTGTCCACACTGTCTGCTCACATCACTGTGGTCACTCTCTTCTTTGGTCCTGCTATCTTCATCTATGTTTTCCCATTCAAGAGTTACTCTGTAGATAAGTTTCTTTCTGTGTTTTACTCTATAATCACCCCTCTCCTTAATCCAATTATTTACACTCTGAGGAATCAAGAAATGAAAACAGCCATTAAGAGACTCAGCAGCCAGCACATTGGCTCTTGGCTCACTTCCTAAAGAACGTTTATAACAGCTGACTATTTTGTGTTCTCTGCTATTGGGATTTTGATATTAAATATCAAATTTAATATTTATCAGAACAATCAAAATTAAAAATTTAAAGACTATCAATTTCCTCCCTCAAAATTTGTGGAATATTAAGGTCAGTTTTATTAAAAATCTAATGGAAAATGTTCATAGCAGTAATTTATTACATAAATTAGTGTGCATTCATTACTTCCTTGTACTTTCTTACCTTAGAAGTCACGGAAAAGACCCTGATGAATGTTTAAAATATCCAATCATATATCTTCTTACAAAAATTTTAAAGTTTTAATGGCCCAGTATGTAAAAATGGGTAAATTTAGTAAGATATCACACTATATGGTGTTTATTATCAATTTTTATTTCTAAAGTTATATTAAGTAACTTCATAGGTGTGAAAACATCCATCAATATTTGTTAACCATATGAAGTCTTCACAGAGGCATTGTGATTTGAATGGGGATAAGAATACTTTCTCACTATATAGCCTCAATATGCTAATCATCTTTAGTAGAATGTAAAAAATATGCCTAAAAATAAATGTTTCCAACATACCTTTGTGTACTCAAATAGTTTTCTAAGAATCAATACCAACACAAATATTACTGATTAAAACCATGAACTGCTCAGTGCAGCTACTGTACCAGATAACATGAACACAATGAATTTTTCAACTGAATTCAGTCATTTATGAAACAATAAAAAAATATTTACTAGGTACCAAGCACTGTCCAAAGCAATACAGATATATGGTTGTGGTTATAGACACAGACCTGGTCCCTGCTCTGGAGAGAATATCAAAGCGAGAGATATGTTAGGAGTGGTTGTCTCAGAAGATCACTTTAAGGAGAGATGTTTATACCAACACATTAAGAAAGCCCTAGAATTAGACATTTGTGCAAGGAAAAGAACATTCCAGGAAAAGGCCAGTGTACATAGACATTGTGAAGTGAGAAAGAGTTTGTAAGTATTAAAAGTAAACCTTGTGAAGGAGACAGATGAATGAAAGGGAAAAGATCTATGCCGAGATTTTAAAAAAAAATTTTTTAATGTTTATTTATTTTTGAGAGAGAAAGAGAGAGTGTGTGTGAGGGGGGAAGGAACAGAGAGAGATGGAGACACAAAATCTGGAGCAGGCTCCAGGCTCTGAGCTGTCAGCAAAGAGCCTGACAGAGGCCTCGAACTCACGAGCTATGAGATCATAAGCTGAAGTTGGATGCTTAAGCCATGGAGCCACCCAGGCACCCCTGTGCTGAGATATTATAGAAGGGAAGAGACCAGAGTTTTCAGGCCTAATGGATTCCTTTTTATTGCCAATGTAAAGCCATCGAAGTGTTTTGAGAAAGGGAAGGAGGGGATGCCATATTTATTACAGTTTGGTATATACCTCAGTCCTCATAAGTGGAGAATATAATGCATCAAAAGTGAAAGCAGAGGGAATAGTTTTGGGGCTGTTTCAGATAGTAAACCTGAACTTCTTAAATAAACACAAACAATGAGTATGTGGGAACTGTAAAGACTTCCAAAGGCAAAGAGAAAACCTAAAAGTATTTGAACATCTTGGGGACATCTTTTTTGGTCTTTTAAAAAAATTTTTAAATGTCTCAGTTTAAAAATTGTTTTAAATATTTATTTATTTTTGAGAGAGAGAGACAGAGCACAAGTGGGGGGAGGGGCAGAGAGGGGGAGACAGAATCTGAAGCAGGCTCCAGGCTCGGAGCTGTCAGCACAGAGCCCGACATGGGGCTTGAACCCACAAACCATGAGATCATGACCCGAGCCAAAGTCAGATGTTTAACCGACTGAGCCACCCAGGTGCCCCTAATGTCTCAGTTTAGAAAAATAATATTTTTGTTTGAGTTTTTGATAAAATAAAATAAAAATATTTTTGTTTGAAAATTTTTCTTTGAGTATAGTTGACACACACATTACATTACTTTAAGGTGTACAACATTGGGTTTTGACAAACTTTTACATTATGCTATGCTCAACACAAGTGTAGCTCCATCTGTCACCATAAAACAGTAATGTAATTTCATTGACTGTATTTATTATACTGTGCCTTTTATTCCTGTGACTTGTTCTTTCCATAACAGGCAACCTGTATCTCCCACTTACCATCACCATCCCCCTACCTGCCTCACCTCTGGCAAGCATTAGTTTGTTCACTGTATTTATATGTCGAATTCTGTTTTTTGTTGTTTTTTTTAACTCATTTATTTTTAGATTCCACATATGAGTGAAATCATATGGCATTTGTCTTTCTCTGACTTATTTCACTTAACATCCTGTAGATCATTATGTTGTTGCAAATGGCAAGACTCCATCCTTTTTTATGGCTGAGTAATACTCCTCTCTCTCTCTCTCTCTCTCTCTCTCTCTCTCTCTGTGTGTGTGTGTGTGTGTGTGTGTGTGTGTGTGTGCATGCACATGTATAATATCTTCCTTATCCATTCATCTAGTAACGGACACTTTGGTTGCTTCCATATCTTGGATATTATAAATAATGCTACAATAAATGTAGGTGGTGCATAAATCGTTTCAAATTAGCGTTTTCATTTTCTTTGGTTAAATATCCAACAGTGGAATTACTAGATAACATGGTAATTCTATTTTTAATTTTTAGAGAAATCTCCATAATGTTTTCCACAGTGCCTTTACATTACATCCCACCAACAGAGGTAGGTGCACAAGGTTCCTTTTTCTCCACATCCTCACCAACAATCGTTATGTCTTGTCTTTTTGATTCTAGCCATTCTGACAAGTTTAAGGTATTATGTCTTTGTGGTTTTGATTTGCATTTCCCTGATGATTAGTCATGTTGGGCACTTTTGCATAAGCCTGTTGACCATCTATATGGCTTCTTTGGAAAATGTCTGTTCAGGTCCTCTGCCCATTTTTGTCAGATTTTTTCCTTTTTGTGTGTTCAGTTGTATGAATTCTTTACATATTTTGGGTATTAACCCCTTATTGGATATATTACTTGCAAAAACCTTCCCCCAGCCAGTACGATAACTTTCTGTATTGTTGATGGTTTTCTTTGCAGTGCAAAAGCTTTACAATGTACTTTGCATATCAAACTTAGATATTTTTCCTGTTTATCCCCTTCTTCATCCTTTTAAAATATATTTGTCCTAGTTTAGTTTGGCTCCAGATTGTGTGCTTCTAACAGTTCAGATTTATTCTGAAAAATTCTATGCATGCCATCCTTACCAACTGGTTTGGACAATTAGGTCAGAGCACATAATACTGTTCTAATATTATCTTTTGATTTCTATATTTAAGAGTCGTCTTCTTGAAGCATCTCAAATGCCACACTGAACTGTGACACACACTTACTCACCATAAATATACTTAAAAGGTTTATTTTTCATGTCAATTCTAATCGCTGTGGCTATATAAGGAACTAAATTAAAAAACAAATTCTTGGTTTCAATCAAAAAGTGTGAAAAATTTATTAACAATGTCTGTTGTGGCCTTTGGAAATTAATGTGGCACCACACGTATCATATATTTGTTACCCTCGCTTTCTTGTAATCTTTTCAAGAGGCTTTTAATTGGACAAGCATGGAAGAGTTGTATTTAAGAGTATTCAGAAAAATTTCTGTACCATATGAACTCATCTGCAATCATATTGTTACACTGATAGCTTTAAGAATTTTATTTGCTTAATTACATTGTTTTGTAAAGGTGTTGCTACAGATCTTTTTTAATACTTCTGGGTTACCATGAAGTTCTATATAATTATAAAGAGCTAGCAAAATTCTCTATCTTTAGAATGGTTGATTGCAAAACTCCACTAACCAATCATTTATTGATTACCATTATTCCTTTATCGATTACCATGGTGAAAGCCTCCCCAGCTTGCTCATTCAAGCTCTTTCTGCTCTCTTTTTCTCTCTCTCCCTTTACATGTTAAAAGGAGATTTTTCTCTGCTAAGAATTGGCCTATACTTGTGAATTTCCTTATACGCTTTGTTCAGTGTGGGTAATATTTTAACTTTACTTGAATAAATACATTCAATTACCAAATTAATCACAAATATTCAGATTGAGGAAATCAAATTAATAGAATTATTATTTCCTCAAGACTATAATCTATGATAGATCAATTTTCTATCCATGTGCTCATCCTGCCCCAACCAAAACACCTGAGTTAGTATGAAGCACTTACTAGAGAAAGTTCACATGGCTGATATACTTCATGAATACACAATCCACTTAAATAATGAGAGAAGAGGTCCTTGCTCTGAACTCTAGGGAACCCTAGCATATTTATTTTAATAATTCCCTTTGGGAGTTGATCACAAGCCTATACCTTATGTATATGATTCTTGCCCTTTTTTTAAAAAAAACTGCAAATGATGGCCATATATATTCATGGTGTAAAAAAAGATATATATTCAGGATCTCACTGTGTCTGCACGTCTTTAAAGAGACCACTCCTCAGCTAGAACTGGTAGGTTTAGATAGCAGTGCTAACACCAAACTGCAGTTGCACACTTTAATAAAAGAAAAACTCAGAACTGAATTTTACAGAAACTTAGAACTGAATGATAACCATATTATCTGATAATGAGGGCAACAGTAAAAGATAATTTGGGTCAACTAGCAACTGCATAAATGTATCTAATTTCAGTAAGAGGAACAGCTAGTCTGACTGATAAATAGCACTCACATTCCTGATTTTAGGGGTCAGTTTTACAGTGCGAGTTTATTTTTTGCAATACTAACTTGGGTTAGTTTAATATGTTTGGAATAAAAACAACTAAAAGAATTTAGAATGTTGTAAAATAATGGAAAAATCGGATTCTTACTTGGCTAAGTTTAGCATTTGTGATAAGTCTAAAATGTAATCTATCAACACTTCAAATAATAAAATGGGAAACATTGACTTATTTTTTTCATATTAATTTACTCACATATGTTTTTACCTTCATACATTCAGTATGTATTTCAACACAGAAAACACTTAGGGAACATTAGGTGAGAGCAATGATTAATTTCAATCAGTATTTTTTTAAAAAATCTTCTCCCTCAAGTCTACAAGTATTTTCTTCACTGAAGTTATATAACTTTCTATTCAATATAATTATCTAATTGTACTGGTAATATATTTGTTTTTGGTAATTGTGCAAGCCAAGGACTATCTTCTATTTTTCTAAATCCACTGGTCTTCTTCCAACGTGTGTGTGTGTGTGTGTGTGTGTGTGTGTGTGTGCGTGTGTGTGTGTATTGAGAGAGAGAGAGAGAATGAGTGTGTGTACAAGCAGGGGAAAGGCAGAGAGAAGGACAGAGAGAGAGAGAATCCAAAGCAGAATCTGTGCTGTCAGCACAGACCCCCAACACCAGGGCTCGAACTCAAGAACCATGAGATCATGACCTGAGCTCAAATTAAGAGTCTCTCACTTAACCTAACTGAGCCACCCAGTGCCCCCTAACTACATTTAAAAGTTACTTTAATATTTCAAACTTGACCAATATATGAGAATAAAGTCCTTTGTGTATTTATAATGTTAAGTCTTTTTCTATTAATTGTAAAAGTTTATTTTTTAATCAGGAAAATATTTATAATGGCTATTTTGGCAGAATTTGAATTTTGCCTATAAAAGTGAATATTCCCCTTGGGTTAGATAATCTATACATGGCTTAATTCTCTCATAAGATGATTCATTTAAAAAAACCCTCAAGATCACTAAAAAGTGCACAGCCTTTATTCTTATTAAAAGAACTGCCAGTTACACATTTCCACATATATTGTTTAAGTGCATTTGTGGAAATGTATGGAAAAGACTTTGTTACTGAATACAGAGACTCAGTATTGGGCATCCCACAGCTTTTCTTCCCCAGACAAGTGCCCTCAGTGGAAAAGAGTGCAGTACGTTTTCATACTTTAGTCACAAAAAAGGCACAGAAAGAGCCAGGCTCTCCAGTCACAGGTCAAGCATCCCATTCTCAGACAAATTCCTGCTACACAGAAACCAAACCAGGCCCTATCCACTTTATCCAATTATTTTTCATTCCTGTTCAGCTCATCATGTCTGTATAATACAGACCATGCAAAAGTTTAAACTTTCCACTTAAGGTTTAACTGTGACTTATGTTAGGAAGAATTATTTTCTTTTTCATACTCTATCTTATTTTTGTCTGTGTCTGAGCAGAAAAATATAGATTTTAAAGATATTTTATCTTTGGTCATGTGTATAAATTGTCATAATGAATGATTTCATCTATCGTAACAGAATGGAATCCATCTATATGATGGATATATTTAATGAAGAGGCTTGCAAATTGTTAAAAAAACTAAATTAATAAATATACATTTTTTTCTTTTAATTTTCCAATTTTACATATTAAATATTACAAAATTGCTTTTATAATTCTCAAGATTTTCTCCTGTTAGTACCATAAGACTGAGAAATGCATAATTTGAAGCTATACATAACTAGTACGCAGACTCAAGTACTGCATGAAATGGAATAACAATGATGGTGTTAAATCTTTATAATGAAGACAACTAAGGTAATTACATCATTTATATTTGTAGAGAAAAATACTTTGACACTGTCTTCTTTACCAAGTCTTACATGGTAAGATTCTTCTGTGGTTCCTACTGGTTTGAGCATCCTTAAAATCATCAGAAAATGAGATAATGCTACATATAGAATTATGTGATTGTACCTATGTAGGATCTATGGTTGTTTAATAAAATATACAAATATATTCCAAATATGTTACCCTGGGGTCTCATAACAATCTATGAGGTAGTAGAGTAGGTATTATTTCATTTTATGGAAAAATCAATGTTCAAAAGTTAAGAGTATACATCTCTAGTAAATGTTGAGGCCAGGGGCAGAATTTAAATCTTTATTCTTGATTCAGTTTCTTTTTTTAATTCTGATAGTTAGGCTAAACAAAAACTTCTGAATATTTCCTGAACTACTAAGCAAAAGAAAAAAGAAAAAAAAAGAAATTCAGAGTAGGTTTTGCATGTTCTGTTTTGGTGCTCCAGGACTAGAATGTGCTGTAAGTATCGTGCTTTTTGTTTGTATATGTATGAGCCTCCACCTATGTGTTTGGTGTATATCACTAATAGTTTTTTTTTTTTAATGTTTATTTATTTTTGAGACAGAGACAGACAGAGCATGAACAAGGGAGGGTCAGAGAGAGAAGGAGGCACAGAATCTGAAACAGGCTCCAGGCTCTGAGCTGTCAGCACAGAGCCCGACGCGGGGCTCGAACTCACGGAGTGTGAGATCATGACCTGAGCCGAAGTTGGCCGCTTAACCGACTGAGCCACCCAGGCGCCCCAATAGTTTTTTTTTTTAAGAAGAAAGAAAAACATGCTAGGACCAAAAGATCTAAATCAAAATTAAAAGTAGATAAAAGTAAGCCAACAGTGTCAGCCCAATCTGGATACATATACAGGGTACAAGTGTCAAGGATGTAGGAGCCAAGGTAAGAGTTGAGTCAGTCTGCACACAAGTGCAAAACAGTGTCAGAGGAAAGCACTGGGTACAATAATGATAAGCATTTAGGAGCCAAGGAAACATAAACACTACTTGTAAAGGGTTTGTTGGTTGTTCACAGACCATCTATATACACAATATAAAGGGACAAGGAAAAAAAAAAAAACTCCAGCCAAGAACCCAGCAATAATACATTCAGGAAAATAGGCGAAAAGGCTCAGCAGTGGAGGACACAAGTTTTGTTCTGAATGCACAACGTTATTCAGAAGAAGGAGGAAGAGGAGGACAACATTGATGGGAGGAGGAGGAGGGGAAGGATGAAATGAAGACGGAAGGAAGGAAGGAAGGAAGGAAGGAAGGAAGGAAGGAAGGAA